>NW_010199103.1:0-45720 GCF_000695765.1 Mesitornis unicolor
CATAAAAGGCTACGAGATTGGTCAAGCACGAATTCTCTTTATTAAAGAAAAAAGTGAGATATTGAAATACATAAAAGCAAATGAAAAGTCGGGAAGGAGCTACAATGGCAGCGGAAGTCAGCTTGTAGGAAAGCCTGGGGCATCTGCAATTTTCAGCACAGGTATGGGTCTAACTCTGAAGGAAACTGAAGTTGACAGCCAAAAGCAGCAGCAGTGAGTTATCTTAAGGATCTCCCTAACTTTCTCCATTCTCCTTGCATGAATAGCCAAGTGACATATGTAATTTGATAAAAATACTTTTATAGCACCAGAGTCTGAAGGGATTTTGTGAAGCACAGGTTTCCATTTACCAACATCCATGCTGTAATTTCCTCCTCACTGCAATATGCCCAGTGTCCTCTGTAACCTCATTACAATATCCCCATTCCACCTACCGTGTGTCGTCTTTTCTCCACAATGCTCACAGCTTACTGCAATGCTTCATCTCCTCTGTCCACTGGTCCTTTGCATCCTCCATGACACCTTCAGTGTTTCCTGCCCTAACAAGCTTCAGCACTTTTTTCACCAGAGCCCAGATTTCATCTGCCACAATACTTCTGACTCCCCTATTTTTGTCTCATCTTCCAGCAGGCAACACAAGAGGCAACACAAGCAGCAGTCTGAACAGAAGCTACATGAATGCTGACCAGACAGTTTACCTTTTAAGAAGGATATTGACTCAGACCAGCCAAGCTGTTGTTGCCTCTCAGATGCTGGATACAACAAAGAAACAGTTTTGATGTGTGTTGTACAGGTCTGTTTTAACACCCTGTACATGCGCCCAGATAAAAAGGGATATACAACAGCTCTTGCTTTTGCTCCTTCACCACACATGCACACACCTTGAACATATTTGCACAAAATAAATAGAGGCCCACTGAGTCATCTCACTGAAGAAGAATGGCAAACAACTGTTATACACAGTACTGTGCACAAGCAGAAACAAGGACTTTCAGCTATAAGCAAGTGGATAAAGTTTAGCTATCAGCAAAGGAAAATGGATCCAATTGTCAATAGATCCCTATAAGTTGACCCCAAACAAGCTCACAAATTGAGCTTACAAATCTCTTTAAAAACATGTTATCTATGTACTTGTGGTGATTCAGTAACCAAAGAAACTTCTCCTACACACTGACACTGGGAACTGATAAATGTTCCCCAACAGCATCAGGGAGAAACCTGCTTCCATGCTCTAAATACTACAGACATCTCAGATAAAATACTTTACTGCTGTTCCGTGTTTGCTTTGGTACATAAAGACTTCAGTTGACCTCATTTCCCCGTCTGAAGCTTTTCTCATCTGCAGAAAGTTGACCCCAAAATATTCATTAAAAAAAAATCAATTTATCAATTCTCTTCCCAGCATTTGCTGCTGTAAGAGTTACTCTCAGCAGATATTCAACAGTCTGTCCTTCCCAATTTGCAGTTGTGCTCTTTTCAGACAGTTGTAGCACTTCTATCTCCTTTGTGTCCAGGAAACAAAAGATATCTACCTACAACCCAGTTACTACATTTTTACAAAGCCAGGCTATAAATAAATTCTCCACCCCCTTTTGCACATCCAAATTTGCAGTCAGAGCCCTCTACTCTTAAACTGAATTTCATTTGACCCAGGATCAATTCACCCTGTTATCCAAGGTGGTGGTTGTCCTCCACATACTAACCTCGGGTGTGGATTACAACTTCTCCCTGTGCTAGCACTGGTGCTCACGAGGGTGTGTGGTGTTATTACGTTTGCTGGTTAAAAAAACTCCAACAAAACAAAAACCTCTCATAACTCCCATTAGTATATTATAAAAAACAAGAGGTCCATAAGCCGTGACACTTTGAAATGCTTTGCCCAGTATCATAAGCAACCTGAGCGGAAAGGATCCCAATCCAAGCATGTGACTGGGGCACATGTTGGGCAGCTTTCAGAGGGGGTGCTTACCCACAGCTACACTGCCAGGCTGTTTTACAGGATGGCCTAGCTTTACTAATAGTATAGATATGTCCAGGAAGGCTGTGGCAAAACTCAGTCATAAAACCAGTCTTTCCTTTAAAACGTAGTCAAGTATCACCAACTTCTGCACTTAAGCATGTAAGAAACCACCAAGATGCCTACAGAATCAATTAGCAACAATCAGAACATACCAACATTAAAAACAAAACACCAAAAGAACAAAAATACCCTCAAATCCTAGTAATAATAATAAAAAACCCCAACAAAATGTACAGCAAGGAAAAAAGGAAAAAAGGAAAAAAGGAAAAAAGGAAAAAAGGAAAAAAGGAAAAAAGGAAAAAAGGAAAAAAGGAAAAAAGGAAAAAAGGGGAGGGGCGGAACTGGTGCCATCTTAGACTCTGTGCCATGGATTAAGTCAAGCCTTCTCACATGAGAAGCTACAAATTGTTACCTGTGGCTCACTCTGCTGTCCAGGTACTTACCTGGTTTCCCACCAGCACTTTTCAGCTGAAGCTCTCTGATAGTGCTTGTGTGTGTCAGTGTGCTAGCTGATTTTCTGTTGTCTCTTGTTTTTTTGACATGAGGCTAAAAGCTTTTTGCTCTCTCTGTAATAAACATCTGTCTCCAAATCTAAGCGCTGTACAATTCAACATGCCTCAAAACTCACGTGAATTTGTATTTTTAAAGATGTTAAACGCATCATAAGAAACAGCCAAAGAATGTGCATTGCTATTTCAATATCTCCATTCTTGAAATGAAACCTCAGCAGCAGCGTATTGTGTGTGTGTGTGTGTGTGTGTGTGTGTGTGTGTTTACTACAGATAACATGTGCAGGCAACATGAGGTTTGCAGCTGCTAGCAGTCTGATAAAAAAATCGAGGTGAAGTGAAATGGTGCTTTTTAGGATGTGGATGACTCTGTTAATGACAATATCTTTTCCAACTTTTCTTCATCCAAGCCATATGGGTTTACATTACCAGCTCTTCAGAGGATTCTTGGTCTAAATTAGACTACAAAGAAGGTCGTTTTCTGTGACTCATTTATGCCAAGCAAGGAAATAATTTCCTCTCTTGATCTACATGATAGCTTTCTCTTGGGAGGAAACAGAATAAAAGAAGCTTTCTAATCTGCTTTTGCATTATGCAAGAAACTAACAAAATATGAACCTACTATCCCCTGGGTACCACAAAGCTGCTACCCATATTTATGTGAAGGAACAACGTATTTAAGACAAATCTAAGGAAATACCACTGTAACACAAAGGAAGACTATGATCTGATGACTGAGCAAGATATTGTAATTGAATTTTAGGAAGACATAGATAGTTTGAATTAATAATGTATACACCAGGCCGAAAGGCAGCTACCATCCATATAGAGATGCTGCATGGTGTGACTACTCTGACTAGGGAGACCCAATAAACATTTTTCCCTGGCAAAGTGAGTGGGGAAGTAAAGCTGTCTTTGGTAGTGCCTCTGAACCTTATAGTCCCTGACTGAGTGGTACATTCAGCCCTTGCAGTGATACCTTTCACAGTAAAACAGTAAAAGTAGACTTTTTTTTTTCTTTTGCTCCTGCTATCCTAGAACCAGCCAGCTGGTCAGGAAAGGACTGCAGTCCTTCCCCCAGTCTCCATGCATAGTGAAATATGTCACAAATATAATGAACCTATGTAAGTAGGAAATTAAGAATGAGTCTATGATTACCTGTGTCTTCAAAGGCTATGAGTTTGCATCTGACATAGCTACAGAAGAAAGAAGAAAGAGTAATGAAATCTCTTGTATGATTAATCTGGCAGAGAAACACTTTGGCCATTACACTAAATGAAAGGAGGAAAGGAAGAGAATGATGACAAGACAAAGGTTGTAATTAGCAAAATGTCAGCAACAGTGACAAGAAAGCACAGATTTCACAAAAATACAGAAGTGACAAAGTTTAATTGAAGGGGAAACATGGGAAAGAGGGAGATGGCTGTCACTGAACTCTGTGTGTGTGTGAACCACTGTATGTATGTATGGTGCACTCACACACTGGATAAAAATAGAGCTATGCATGTGAAGCAGGAAAACTGGAGTTACTACACTTAAAGCAAGCAAAGATCTCCACTGTGACTCCCGAGGACAGGAAGAAAAGCATGTCTACCTGTTGTTCTTACTACTTGCCTTTTCAAAAAATCTCTCATTTTTTCTGGTTGTTGCTGGAACACTGGGCCAGGAAGAGGCCAGAAGAGGGAAAAGAAAAATGGCTTTAATTACAGGAAAAGGGGGCCAGGGAGAACTGGTTGTTACAATAGCTGAGACAATACAACTAATTTTAATGTTGTATGTTATTACAATCTTTTTTTTTTAAAAAAGAACACTTTGCTCTTTTAATTCTGGTTCATCACTTGCAAAAAATCTGTCAGTCTAGTGTCTTCCTAAAAAATCTAACTGTGTTAAAATCCAAGTCATTTCAGCAGCAAGCACAGGACGTTCAGGATCCCAATGAAGTTTACCAACATGAAATACCTTCTGGTTAAACGCATAGAAGCATTGTGTTCTGGGTCATATCTGCTTTACTTGAGCCTATAAACTTCGCTTTCCTATTAAGGAACAAATCCCTTTATCCTTCCATAAAAGATCATAATGTAATAAAATTGCATTAAGATCTTACAGGGGAAAAAAACCAACAGTGATTATGTACAAGAATGAAATGTGGTGAATTTACTGCAGTTTAATAAGTAGGCATCCATTCTCTTCTCACCCACATTAGACTTCTGTAGAACTGCTGTAGCTAAGTGAAAACAGCAAATAATCTTGAGAAAGAAAAACTGAGCAGCAATGAGACTTTCCACTTTCTTTCTCTTTTTAATACTGGATGCTGCTGTTTACAAGAAATATGCAGTTATGCAAGCAGGCATATAAACACCCGTATTTCACAAGTCATTGCATATTGCAGCCATAATCATCAGGTTCATATCTTCTTTGCTTTTATGTCATCAGCTCATCTGCACTCTCCTTTTTTCTTTATGAAAATTAATTGACAACGCAGGACTCTATCCTTACTCTCCAAATCCAAGGCTAGGCTTCAAAGCCCCTCAGTCCAGCAGCACCAATAGTATCTCTTCTGAGGGGACCACAAAGAGAGCTCTCACCCTGTCTTCTCCCTCATATCCACCCCAGGGGGTTGTACAGTCCCCAGGGGGAAGCCAGAGAGATTATACTACCAACATCTACCCAAAACCACCCATAAAACAAACACTTCTCTGCCTCCCAGATATGTCCCACATTTGTGCTATAAGCAAGATTTATATGACAGATGCTATAAAGTTTACATTGACTTTGGGAAGCTTTGCATAAGTCATCCCCAACCAGTGCTGTGAGTGACACAGCTATCCCACATGCAGCTCTAAACCTTGAATAGACTTTTCCATGTAGTCACGCATTGACTGTGGGTCAGATCCTGTGCTCTTCCAATTGCTAAAAAATCCCATTGAAGCCAGTGCTGGGGGTCAGCCTGCAAATGCCACCCTCTCTCTGTGTGGTGAATAGCTCCCATTGAACCCGCTGGGATTACTCATGTATGTGAGTAACTGCTAAGGAGAGCAAAAGGAGGAGAATCCAGTCCTCATTAGGGACTGCTAAGCTGAAAAGAATTCTCCTCAGTCAGTAGTACCACTCAGGCAGAGCAACCCTGCTGGTGAGGTGCTACCTAGGAAAGGCAAAATGGTGCAATTTGGCACCATTTTTTTAGCATGTAATTCTTTAAAGCATCAGTTAATTATCCAGGCATGACTGCACGGAGGAGCTCTCTCCCATCACAGTACATGAGCAAAGATAATCTTATACCATGAAACACAATTAGCCAGATGGTTATTCGGAGCTTTTTGGAATAGAAGCAATTTCTCTGATCTGGGAGATAAAAAAAATCAAAGCTGAATTAAAAAAAATTCATAACACACTTGATTCCCAAGTACTTAATTACATATTATCATGGGTAACTACTAATTGGCTCCAATTATGCAATCTTATTTTATTGCTGTTGAAAACACATTTATAGCCACTATATAATGTGTATATTTGAGACAATCTCTGAATAAACAGTCTGGAAAACACATAGTTTGTACCCAGATTTGGTTACTAGCATGATTATCATCTGCCACCTGCTGGAAATAGCTGTGATTTCTCAACTAAGTTCCACCGATGGAAGGTCTGGTCACTCATCAAACAAATGTCACAGAGCAAAATATGCTCCTTGTACCCAGGAGCTTATTCGTCTTGCAGACAGTGGGAAAATTTAATTTGCACATGGGGGTATTTATGTGCAATCACAGAGAAGCCATAACATGACATTGTTTATACAAACCGAAATGTAATTTGGTGTCGAGAATAATGTTATCTGCTTGTGTCTGACCAGAAGGCAAGATATATAATCTGAAACTAATGCACCCAGCTAAACCCATCTGAAACCTGCAAAGCGCTCCTGCCACTCTGCTGGAAATGGCACAACTGCAGGTTCCCTTGTGCTATCCTCGCAAAGGATTTCTTCCTCTACCCAATACAGTCTAGCATTGGCTTTGAGCCTCATTGGAAGAGACTGACAATTCTGACTTTACAGTGGCCCATAAAACCCCCAGAGAAGAACGAACCCTGCCTGTCCAAGACATCTGCTCTCACTTGAAAAAAAACAACAAGAGGGTTTGGATGAGGTATTTCTCAGAGTGCCAGAACCTTGTAATGTGCTGCATCTGTGCCAGCAAGCTAGAGTAAATAATCCAAGTAAGGCAGAGGGTAAATATGAAGACAGCATTGCAGGACTCGCTTACCTCTCCCGCTTGTGTGGAACAGGTTGAGTAGCAGGAGGACACACAGGTAAGACAAGCAGTTCTCGTCAGTGTGGGGCTTACTTTGACTGGCCAATGATGGGAATCATTGTATTGGTGTAATTTTGCAGTTGGCAGGTCTCCCCAAGCCAGTGGGGAGAGAGACAGGTACAACTAGATTAGAGTTTCAGACCTTCTTTTTCCCCAAAAAATCATACCCAGGCCCACAGGCAGCTGACTTCTGTGTGCCCAATAGGTTTAGAAGAATAGCCCTGGGTTCACATTCAGATAGCGCTTGCATACAGGGGAACACTGTGCCTTTCTCTGGGTACCTTTCAATTATTTCTGAGATCAAAGAATGAGAATCAAAAATGAAGATGGGGATGCAAGTGATTTTTGAAGTTTGTCCAGGTCTGTGGGATGGAGTGGGGAGAGAAAAAGAGAATATACATCCAAGGACCTAATAAAATTACAATGAATTCCTCATTTTCTCCACTAACTTGTTTTAGCCATTATAAAGCAATCGGATGTTTATAGCAGTAAGAAGTAATATAAGCCCTAAAAGCAACAGAACAAATCTAAATCACTGAGCAACACATTAGCAAGAAATAACACTGGCATCTGCTGTCCCATGCCTCTTCTGCAAGTGGAAGGGCCAGGCCTGCCCAAGGTGTGTACTGCTGGGCAGAGGCACACACTGCAGTGTACAGCATTCACACAGGGCATACTAACCACAGCCCATTCCTGTAACACATGTGTACGACTGTGCACCCATCTACAAACACCAAAACCAACGTTTCTGTTGGCATTGGCTTTTAGAAGAAATCCTTTGCTGCTTCACAGTGCTGCTTCTGTTCTTAGGAGGTTGCTATGCTTCAGGCCCCTCCAAGTTTTCTCCTCTATGCCGTTCTCAGGAGGCTACCACCACTCTTCCAGCAATGTGGGCCTTGCCTGCACTGGCAAGTTGCCCTAATTCCAGCCAAAAATTTAGCTATGTCACGTGCTGACAAGTGGGTTGAGGTTTCCTCTTGTAAAGCCTGACAAGGATTTGATACAAAGAAGAGTCCCACGAATTAAAAAACTACCAAATACAAATACAAATACAAGTACCAGCAATACTTCCAGCCTGCCCACATCAGAAATCTTCTCATTGCTGGATTTGTATCTGGGCAAAGGTTAAGTTCCCTGTTGTACTGGTTTTACTGGGATTGGGTTGTAGAATTCCATTTTCTGTTCAGCAGAGCTGGAATTCTACAACCCAATCCCAGTAAAACCAGTACGCCTATGCAGACAGGGCACATGGCTAAATGCAGACACTGGCCTTGGAGCGGATGGGCCTGCCAGGCCCATTCACCCACCCCTCTGTCCCAGGATGTGCTGGCCTCTGGCTACAGACCAGCTTTTCAGCAGCAACAACCTTCTCCCAGTTACCTCCCCCAGGGCCTTCTGAGGCTACCCAAAAAGCACTTCCCTCCTCAGGCAAAGCTGGAGAACAGGGCCCTGGCCTCACTTCTGCGTGTGTACCCCATAGCACCCACGCCATGAGACCAGCCTTCCTCAGAAAGCTAAGGGCTATGGCACAAGCAAGCTGACCTTGATGCAGAAGCTCAGTCAATCATCTGACAGTCCTCTCCCTTTGTGCCCTCCTCCCACATTAAAACCACTAAGCAAAATTAATTTTATCAGCCCTAGTTTACTTGACATTTTAACTGTAGGTGAAGGAAATCCTGGAACTTACGAAACATTGTCCAAAAGATTGAAATTGTGTTTGTAGATATAAACATATGTATATATAAATAAAACTCTATATAATTATGGCAATGTTTTTCTCTTCCTCTCTTCCTATCCCCTTTCCCTTCTCTCAATTTCTCAGACAATAAGTGGGAAACAACCTTATATTTTTTCCCCAGCCAAAAATTAATTCCTGCTAAAAGCTTCCAGAAAGGGTCAAATCTAAAGGAAGCATCTGGTATATCTGCTTTTGTATTGCAGTGGGAGCCATAGCCCTCACGTCCCCTTCCCTTCACACCACTCAGTGCAGCGAGCGCTCGTGTCACACTGGGAAGAGCTTGCTCTGCTGCACACGTATGCACACAGACACACTCCGGGTGGCTGCAGGCAGCCCTTAGATGGAAGTGGCAAGGTATGCTGTGTGCATAGACAGAGCAGGTCCCACTCACCCCAGCAGGTTTTCCAGTTGCTTTTTTTATCCTCCTGACTACAGATGGACTCTTCAATCGGGTGCTGTGCCTGTGAGTTATATGATAAGGGTGTGTGCTTGCAGGGTCAAAGTCACAGCATTGGATCCTATCATGTAACACACTGAACTGACAAAAAAAATAATTGGCTTCCCAGCATCTCCAAATGAGGACAGGCAATGAATGAAAGGAGACTGGGCCTGATCCTCATGCACACCCACAAATTATTCCAGTCCTGCAGTTCAGTCTATGCATGTGCCCAAAGTCAGTCAAACTCTTCATAGAATCAGATGAGGAATTGCCAGGACTTCAAAATAACCAGGAAAGCTGTCAGCAAAAAAATAAGGACTTATTTTCCTCTTCACACATAGAGAAAACCTTTAGAAAATGCACACTCTGCCTCTTAACATTTTCTTACTATACAGAATTCATAGCAAAAGCAAACACTGGAAAAGGCACTTCTGGTCACAGTGAACTACAGTACCTCCAAAAACATGATCCATATTGGGACTGCAGTGGGAGAAGAAGCATCTTCTTTAACTTTTTCCGTAACTGGGCCATAAGCACAAGCAGCTGCTGTAGCTTGGCAGCTCCTGAGCCAGCCCGAGCTCTTCTTGAAAGGGCAGCCACTCACTGACCTTGCAATATAGTTCAAGGGGGAAATAACTCAAGATTCAAATACCTTGCAGCAATACTACCTTGTGGAGCTTACAGCTCTACCTATTATATGAACAGGTTTGCTCAAAAATTGGACCAAACCAAAAAAGAGATTAAAAAACAAACCCAGAAACCTATGAGAGCCATAGGGTGCTGAGATCTCAGAAAAGGCACTCAGCATGCTTCAAGATTCCACATTTAAAAAATAGACTGGTATTGACCACCTTGCTATTGACAGAAAACACAACTGTCTACTTTATGCGAAAGCTGAATGTATGTGTATATATATGTATAGTGAACATATAGTGTAAAATGCATTTTTTTGCAAAAAATCTTTGTTTATTATCTACTTATTTCACATCTGTTCTTCAGCAAGTACCTTTTGCTAGCAAGAAATTATATGCAAGTCTTTCTGCACATAGCATGGAAGTTCCCATGGCTGTCACTTCCTAAAATTGTATAATCTACCGAATAAATGTTTCATAAATACCTGCTTTATCTTGTAGAGGTAGTAGGTCGAGTCCTCTGGTTTGTTAAAGATACTTCACAAGTGTGCTTTGACTAAGCAGTGAAATGCTACTCTAAAGAATCTCCTGTTGTAGCTGTAAGTTTAGACTGTGAAATTAGAGAGAGAGGTAGGACCTGCTGTTCCCATCTCCCAGCACCATCTCCTGACAGAAAGGTCCTGCTGGACCTTAGGTAGTTTGAGATTAAGACAGTCAATTTTGAAACTGTTGAACTTTGCTTTCCTCACCCCAGAACAAAAAACCCACCACCACCAAAACCCCACCCAAAACCCAGTTTAGAATTCTTCTGGTTTTGGCTGGGATACAGTTCACTTTCTTCATAGCAGCTGGTATAATACTCTGTTTTGGATTTAGGATAAAAATGATGTTGATAATGCACTGATGTTTTAGTGGCTGCTGAGCAGTGCTTACACTATGTCAAGGACTTTTCAGCTTCTCATGCTACCCTGCCAGTGAGGAGGTTGTAGGTGCACAGGAAGCTGGGAGGGGACACAGCCAGGACAGCTGACTCAAACTGGCCAAAGAGATATTCCACACCATACGACATCATGCTGAATGTGCTGAACAATTAAACTGGGGGCGAGGTGGCTGGAGGGTGGGGCAGCTGCTTGGGGACTGCCTGGAACTTGTTCAGCACCTGGTGAGCAATTGCATTGTGCATCACTTGTTTTGTATATTCTTTTATAATTATCATTACTTTCCCTTTTTTTTACTGTCCTATTAAACTATCTTTATCTCAAGATAAAGATATTTATCTTAAATTTTTCCAATTCTCAACCCAACCCACTGAGGCAGGAGTGAGCGAGTGGCTGTGTGGTGTTTAGCTGCCTACTGGGTTAAACCATGACAATACTTCTTAATGCCCAATGTGGGGCATGGAGGGTTGAGATAACAACAGCTCTAACCAGAACATGTTAAAACAAATTTATTACAAGCATTCATTATATTAATAGCCACTGGTCACGATGTTGATTTATTTGCTCTGAAAGTTGTGTTACACAGCACTATACTTGCTGTATATGTTCCCTGTTGTGCTATTTATCACCTCTGGGGGCTGGATTAAGGTTATCTGTAAGGTTTGCTGTATTGTGTAACACTGGCTTATGATATGATAAAATTACTGGCTGTGAGACTAAGCTAGTATTTGTACTCAGCATTGTAGTTATCTCCATACTTTGGGAACCATCTCTCGGAAACTATTAATAATTACCCTCTTTACCTTTTCTCTTTGGAGACACAATCTATGGGGAAGACAAGGGGGAACACTTTCCTCCGTTCCTTCACCTTCCTCTTCTCCTCCAGGCTAGTTACAAGACGTCTTACGAATTTTGAATATCCTTGGGATGTCTAAATCAGCATGTTCATATTGCTATGTCTCCTGAATGTGTTTCAGGTCTTGTTTAAGGTTAAACTGCTATTTAAGAATCCACCCAGAGATCTGCCACAAGGCTGGATAGTTATGAGTGGCAGGGTGTGTGGGACACATGGGCAAATACCTGGGACAGTGCGCACCTATGATGATTTAGAACCTCACTCTTGAACAAGTGCAGAATCCTGAAGAACTAGTAAAATATTTGGAGAAAAGTATGTTGTCACCCTGGCAATTCCAGAGGGACACAAAGCACTGCAACATGCCAGGGCCTGGCCCAAGCCTACCAAGCCCTGTTCAACACTATTCAGTTCCCTCAAGGAGAAGAGAAGGTCTCTGGATCTGATGGCAAAACAACAGGCACTCCAGCTACTCCAACCCTAGCAACAGGTACTGCATCTGAACCAGAGAACCAACCCATGCCAGTATTAGCCACTCCTATACCCAAGAAGAAATACTGGATGTGAAAGTCAGCTCATTTAGTAAGGGAAGAAACTCCTACTAGGAAGGGGACGGAGGAAGAAGTGGATGAGGCAGGGCCACCACAAAAAGGGGAGGAGAAAGAGGCAGAACTCATAAACAAGGTGGTAACCACTCGATCCCTATCCCCGAGTGAGCTGCGAGATGTACCAAAAGATTTCATCTAGGCTAGCACATTGTCACCTGGTTGCTCCAATGCTGGGGTAACAGGGCTAGTAGCCTGGAATTAGAGGGTGGGGAAATCAAGCAGCTGGAGTCCCTTTCTAGTGAAGGGGACATTGACAAAGCAATTGGAAAAGGGGCACAAGCCCTCAGCCTCTGGAGGCAACTCTGGTCAGGCATGAAGGAAAGGTATTCCTCCAGGGAAGATGTTGTATGTCACCCAGGCAAGTGGACCACCAGGAAGAGAGGTATCCAGTACCTGCAGGATTTAGCCATGCTGGAGGTTATTGATGATGACCTGGACAACAAGCAGTTATCCAAAGATTCAGATGAAGTCAGGTGCACACAACCCATGTGGAAGAAGTTTGTACAGAGCGCACTATCGTTGTATGTGAACTCATTGGCAGTAAATGACCTGGGGAGACGGAGAGAGACAACCAGTGGCTGAATTGGCTGGCTAACTCCAGCAACACAAAAAATCTCTCTTCCTCCCTGAAACTCGGCTGTGAAGAAACTGTCCCAGAAGTTCCAGCAATTCAAAGAGAATATATCTGACTCTGCATCTGTATGGACCAGTATTTCACCTTTTAGGAGTAAGCATTCCTCTGCTCAAGAAAGAGAATATAGAAGGCACATACCAAGGGCCACCCTGTGGTTTTACCTGCATGACCATTGAGAGAGCATGAGGAAGTGGGGTGGAAAATCTGCCTCTACTCTAGTGCAATGGGTACATGAGTTACAAGGATAAACAATCACAAAAGTGGGTTCTTCCAGGAAAATTGCTGCTCCAGTTTCCAGTGGACCAATCCCCAGATAGAGTAAAAGGGCTGATCTTACTTCTGATATTAATAAAGGGACTTTTGATTCATATTTACAGGAAGTGAGCAATGAATACTATGACCAGGACTGGAAGGGCTCTGCATCCAGCCAGGTGGAGGGAGGGGACAACCGGGATTCTTGGACTGTGTGGATTTGTTGGCCTGGCATGCCAGACTCACAGGAGTATAATGCTCTAGAGGACACTTGTGCACAGTGCACCCTAATGCCATCAAGCAAACAATGTGTGCTGATTGCTACCACAGAGGTGCCCTGGTGGCAATATCGCACCAGCTGAGACTCCCTGATTTCCATCTGTAAGCTGATTTATCGACTGGAGAGCCAAGGAGTGATCAACAAGACTTGCTCACCCTTTAACTGCCCCATATGGCCAGTGCAAAAGTCCAATGGAGATTCTTTTCCCCATCCCACTGCGGGGGGAGTGAGTGAACGGCTGCGTGGTGCTCAGCTGCCTGCTGGGTTAGACCACAGCATGAATGAATGCAAATATGGCCCACAGCTTCTGAGGGCAGAGAGAGCACAGGCAACCGCAGAGGATGTTTAAAGCCACTTCCTTTCTGTTGCAAACTTTAATTCAGAGGCAGCTGGGAAATGATTCCAAGTGATTTCAATTTCTTGGTGGGCCACGGTGCCATCAATGTAAGAGGCTAAGTTCTCCTTATACTTGAAGGGCTTCATCGAAATCAATGAAAATATTTCTTCGATAATGGTGCCCATCAGTTCTGTCCATAACAGATCATTACACATGTAGCATTTAAAAGACCAAGGCCAAGACCCTGTCAAGCAAATGAGAGTCTAACATTTCTACTTGTTCAAGAGCAAAACATAACTGTATTATGTGCACAGCTAGATTTTATAAGTATTTGAAGAAATGTGTTTCAACTCTGTACTCTTTATTATTTTTACTGACATTCACCACATCTTCCTGTTACATTAACAGGAAAATAATAAGAACTCAAGCAGCTGGAAAAACATACTCTTCAATTTCTTCCATAATTTGTATGAAAATAAGGGTGTTTGCTTTACAGCTCTAAATTAGCATGTATCAAGGTTTTCATTTTATGTCTGCTGCTGTTGTTTAAACACCATTTCGCACCAACTATAATAAAAATTTGCTACTGAAATGCAAAAGTTAATCAAGATACAGATTGAAGAGGGCACCAGCCCTGATTCTGTGTTGGGTAGTTGTGTGATAGATGTGTTGCTGTTCCCCTGCACCCACACGAGATGCTGTGCAAGAGCAGCCTGCACAAACAGCCTTTGGCTAAAATGAAATATCCCTTGGTTCATCCTCGTACAGACTCATTTTAGTTAGTGACGTTTGGGATTGTCCGTCATAGGCTCCCTCCTTACTTCCCAGTGCTTTTCTATGATGTGCATTATCCATCTGTATTAAAAGACCCACGACAGCTGCAAGATGTAATTCAGGTTTTCTTCTTAGCAGCTATGGGCCTTACCAAGAAAAAGCATGAGCCAAAAGCCAAGTCCTTTGGCAGCTTGCCGGACTCAGCTTCAGGGTGCTCCACACCACAAGGATGGAAACATGGCATGAACTGTGTCAGCTCAAGCCCAGTTTTGGAGGAGGCCAAGTGAGCTTGAATGAGAAGAAGCACCTTTTCCATTTTTGGGTAGGCCTGAGAAAATTGAGCCTTCCCCCATTCAGCTCCCTGCTGAATGTGGCCATAGAAGAACAAAAGCAGATGGCCCTGCTTGAGAACCAGTGGTCAGCTTGGTAAATAACTGAATTCCCCAAGTCTGCTTGAGCTTTCTGTAACTCATTAGCAATCAGATGGCATGCAGATAAAGAAAGGTGAAAAGGCTGGTAAAAAACAGTATTATTTCCCTATGAACACATTTGCAGTGGCTTTTGAAAAGCGCCTACTTATCAATGAAAAAAAGTTTTAAACAAGTTACTGCAGTATAAAAGATGACACCTCCCACTGTGGGTTTGCACAGACCATTACTGAGACATGCCGCTCAATTCAAGGCTCAGCAAATATAGGCTACTATACAGTCCTTTGCATATTTACAGTAGTGTGTGAAGTATTATTAATAGCTTACACCACTGTCTTTCCTTCATCAGCAGGAGGTAGGTCTGGCTAGGGAAGTATAATTGGTAATCTATTTTATATATGAATAAAATACTCTTTGGAATGCATTGCTATAACATTCAGTCCTTGCTTGCTATTCGTTAAATGTATTGTTTGAAATGCTACCACCAGCTATTCATGCTTTTTCTGCACAGCGATGCCATGACAACTCCCACGTGACCAGCTGCAAACATACCACAAGTCTCCAGGGCTTTGCTTTAGGAAAGGCTCAGACTGGTATTACTCATACTTTTTTTTCTTGTTTGTTTTTAAAGCCCACAGTCAGAGATGCTTTACTCTGTGCAAGATGCATCAAACCTACCAGCCAATTTTACCATGTGGCAACAAATATCTTCAGCAAAAATGGAACAAAGCAAAGTATGAAGAGCACAGGAAAAGGGTAGGTAAAACTGTCTGAAAAAGAGTAGAGGCCTTCATGAAAAAGCTTACCCAAAAAGGCTACAGCATCTCCCTACTAGTTCTTAATACTGTTATTAAAGCTACTGATCTGCAATAAGGTACAAGGAACATGTTTCAAGAATATCCAGCAAATACAGGTACAGCTTTTGTGTCCATTTAGAGTTATCATAATGATGTTCACCAAATTTAGAAGTGAAAAAGTTTCAGTCAGTCATCTGCTCCAAATCAGTAATAGTGCAGGACTGTTCCCTCTTGAAAATCCCTAAGTAGTGAATACCACCAGTGATGATTCATCTGTATTGCTACCTTAGGAAGATTGTATCACAATATAATTAGGTTTAATACAAAGAAATAGTTCTTCATTATTTCCAGACTGGGTCTGTTTCATTAGCTGTATAAAAATATCTTCCTTCCTTCCTTCCTTCCTTCCTTCCTTCCTTCCTTCCTTCCTTCCATTGTTCCCATAATTTGACTTGCAGGTGGAAAAAAGTTAAAGATGAGGTAGATAATTGAATTTGACATATTTTTCTAACCAAACTGCCAATATTGAAATAAATAAATAATTTTCCTTCTGTGTGAATTAACCTCAAGCGGCTTACTACTGTATATAAGCACGGCTATTTAAGCAGTGGCCCTTTTAAACAGGGAACTGATATTGGTGCAGCTGAAACACCCTCGGCATCCGCTGTGCATGCACAACTCCCCTTTGTTCAGCGTACAGAGCACTTCATATATGTGCTAAGGCATTCAGAGGCCAAGAATAGAGATTGGATATCATCATGATGTATAGCGAAGAAATGTATTTATAGAGAAGAAAACATTTCCCATGACGCAACTACTCTTGGATTAAACATGAGTGTTAATTTCTGAGTACAAGCAAAGAGAAAGAGTAACTATCATGTTGGTAAAAAGTTGGCTTAAAAGTTACAGATTTTTCTTCCTTACTAGAGGGTTCACACCCAGATCAAGCAGTGTCTAACAAGGTCTCCAATGGCCAAAGAGTGGCCTTTTCAAGCACCTTTACATTGTCATGCTGGTGCGCTCCTAAATTCCCACACTAGTTGCCTGGAAGTTTCACCATGCCTTCCACTGGCATGGATTTAGGCTTGCTGCGGTGAATGCCAGCTACCAGAGCAGCGGTACCTGCAGACTGGGATACCTGAAGGCAGCAGAGCAATTCGAGAGGTTGTCCTGAATGACACAGCCTCCTGGGCCATAGGCTTTTGCTCTGCCCAGAGAGACAGAGATTGTTCTGAGAAAAGGCTCAAAGGGCCTCTGCTTGGTGATGTGCAGGCTGTGCAATGAAGGAGCTCACAAAAAAAAAGAATCAGAGCAAGAGAGAAAGGGGGGAAATAGGGAGCAAGGAAGGAAAAAAGACAACATTAAAAAAAAGTACACTTGTTGGAGAAGACCACTAAAAAGAGGGCAAAGTTTAGGGATAAGTTATTTTCTCCACAATGCGAGGATACAAAAAATGCCAGTATGTTTTTACATATACAAGAGGACATGCTTCCAGTCTGAATAATTTTGTTCTTTTCTAAATAGAGGAAAGAAATGGGGGGAAAAAAACAGAGTTACATCTCTTCTCTGCAACATTCTGCATAGAATTAAATGTAAAATGGCTCCAAAACCACCATGGCTTTGGAAAGTGCCACAACAGAGATGTGGACAGGCTTAAAAAATGCCAGGTTTTACCTTTTATAGTTGTGCATATAAGGACAAGACAGAAATTAATCATAAAACTTTCCAGAAAATGAAATTATGTCGATATGAATCCCACAGAAATCTGGATTCTAAAACCACTTTTTGTTGTTTCAAGTTTGAAACAGTTTGCATATCTATAAATTAAAATAAGAGTTTGCGTAAATATCACATTTTATTCCTTACACCTGTGATTTCTATTGACTGATACAATAACAATCCTGTTTTACAAATTGGATATCGTCTTAAAGTTACTTTAAAAATAATTTAATAATGTGATAAAGCACCTGAAGAAACAGAGGAGATAGCAGCAGCAGAAGCCAAAACCACCAAAATGCTCAGAGATTTACCAAGTTTAATTCTGCTATCCAGTACAAATCAGCTACTTAACATGATGGGATCTAGAAAGGATTAAGATGAAGGCCCCTATCTCCCCCTGAAATCAGCTGGAGCTGAGAGCAGTTGGCCCCTTCTGGGATCCCATCTCCTCAGAGACGACTGCCACAAAAAAGCAGCTGAATGTTTTTGTAAGAAACCAAACAGTTCAAGTGAATTTCAGTCAAAGTCGGAAACTGTTCAACATTGTCCCAGTCAATGCTGTAAATTATTTGCCATGTTATAAAAGCAAGGAACCTGTGCAGGTAGTACGTATGACAGGTCTGTCATCAGGGGTTCAAGCCTGGTCCTCAGCTCATCACAAAGCTGCTACAGGAAGAGAGATGGACAACTTCTGCTGGACTCAGGCAGTGCTTTGGTCGTGGGGTGTGCATTGGTGCTGTGCCTGCTGCTCTTACTTGCCAGCCTCTTTTTTAAAAATAGCAAGCATTTCTCTCCTCTTTTTATATCCCTGATAAATGGCCTGAGCCTGCCTGAGATGGAACAGTTCAGGTATGACAGATGGAGGATCTTTGTCCAGTTAGTTCATGATAAAAATCATGGTATCTTTGTTGTAACTGATCCAGTCTCGCTCCCTGCAGAACCCCAGCCTGAGAGAGAGCAGTCTCCCCTCTAAATCCTGTCTTGCTCCACTCCCCATTACCAGTGTTTCTTCCATGCGGTTTCTTCCATCCAAGACAGCTCACAGATTATTCTGCTTCCTTATTGCATGGTTATTTAGGTCAGGATGGAGATAAACATTATTGTGCCACTGAACTACCAACTCCATTAGAATAATTAGATCGACAGTTTGCTTTTGATGATCATTCTGAAGTGCTAATAAGAAGAGGCCTGGGAATGCTTTTGACATGAGAAGTCTTTTCCAATATTGCTTGCCTCTTTCTGGCAGCATTTCGAATGTGCATCCCTCTGGAAGACCTGGGACAGCTTAGGAGTACCTAGGGCTTTCTTACTCTAGCCTTTTTACTTCTGCTGGATGCCTAATAAAAACTGCCTGCCTCCTTTTAGACCGTCTCTCCTGTATCATAACATTGACACCACTGTAACCGGCCTGTGTGTATTTTTACATTTCTCCAACATAAAGAACACTTTGCATCTCCACCAGACTTTCAAACAACTGCCTTTAATATTTTCATGTCCCACTACTCTTCTTCTGGGCAAGTCTGGCTTTGCTGATATAATGAATCATGTGTTTAATAGTGTTACTGCTGGCTAACAAAACAGAACACAAGAATGAAAAGATTTCCTGTAATGATACGCAAGGGTATTTCCAGCAAAAAATGGATAAACATTTCATTTCTGTTGCAGGTTCAGGCAGCAAAACCAGTGGTGGACACAAGTGCCCCTGCATCATATGGCCTCCTCCTAAAGCTGAAGTTAGGGAAGCTGAAGGTATTGTATTGGATATTTTGCTGAGCACTAGCATGCTTACCTTCACGTCTCCCCTCAGAAAACAAAGAGACTACCAGATGGTCACAATTTCAGGGCCTTTTTTCCCCCCTCTGTGCAGTGATTGTTGTGACAGGACTATCAGGATCCATGCATAGCACACTCCCAGCCGCATTAAATAACTTATTTTATCTTTATGATTATTGATGAAATCAGAGCGCTTCAGATTAACAAGTGTTAAAGTGTTCAAATAGCCTCCTAAAAGGTACTTCTGCACAACCATGAAAAAAATAATCACAAATAACAAGAATAGCACAATCATCAAGATACACACAGAGCAATGAAGTGAATAATAGGATGTTAACATATTCAAAGCACAAGAAATAACAATGGGTAGCCTTGACTGGCAGTTATCCCTCAAAATCTTACTGCTCCCAAGAGGCAATTTTTTATTAAAAGATGAGAGTGGAAAATAAATTGTTACCTAATTAACTCTGCTCACTAAAAGGAAACAACAGCAATTTAAAAAACCCAGACGTGAGCACAGTAGAAAATGCGTGCAGCTAAACCCTGTCAAAGACTTAATTTCCAACATCATGTCCCTCGGGCAATAGGAGTATTGCCCATGTAAGGACTTGAGAATTAATTTCCTTAAAATTGTTTATCATCTCACCGTGCCACATAATAATCCCTAGGCACCTTAAAATCATTTCACTAGCAAAACAATTCATTTATCCTCCATGCATAAAATCATATGCTATATTAGGACATGGATTCAATTGCTGTCATTAATTTTTTCCTATTACTGTAAAAATAACACCAATAAAGTTCCTTTGAAAATGAAACACTGCATAACCACCCCCCCCACACACACACAGAGGTTAACAAATAACCACCAACAGGAACCCACTACCCTTAGGCATGTTCCTTTGAACTACAGGTCCTGATGATACCTGGCAGTGAGACTATGGTTCTAGTCTCTCTTTCATCCTCCTCCTTTCCAAACTGCTACAGAAAGAAAGGAAAAAAACTCCTCTAATGTTGCAGTCTTCTATGAACCAGTTCTCAAGGGAGGTTTAGGTTCGATATTAGGAAAAAATTCTTCATTGAAAGTGTTATCAGGCATTGGAATGGGCTGCCCATGGAAGTGGTGGAGTAACCATCTCAGGAGGTATTTAAAAGACGAGTAAATGAGGTGCTTAGAGACACGGTTTAGTAGTGGACAGGTTATGGTTTGACTCAATGATCTTAAAGGTCTTTTCCAACCAATTGATCCTATGATTCTTTACAATAATTCTCAGGGTTATTTGGAGCCTGATGGGATTGCCTGATCCATTAGTTTTAGATACCTCTGTACAACAGCATGACCAGCATCTAACCTGCTTTGGTTATAAACCCCAGCAAACAAGGCAGATAGATTTCCTACAGTAAGTTGCTACGCCAACATTAGCCACCCAAAACTACCAGAGCTGGATGAGCAGGATTTCCTATTCATTTTATACAGGACATGCAATAGCTTTGGAGTGCCGAGAATCAAATATGGAAAAAAAAAAAAAGGTAGGAGAAAAGAAGAGTGAATTAGCATGCTCAAAACAAGACTATTTCTTCAGTGATTCTGTTATGAGAGGCTTTTGAGAATGATGTTGAAGTCCAGCTATGAAAAGCACGCTTTCCCTGCTTCCTTCCATCCAGACTTTCTCTGGTTACCTCCAACTCATCCCTGCTGGAGAAGGCATTCTTAGGACTCAGATAACCTTGAAAATAAGTTTTTCTTTTCACTTCTCCCCTATTCCTTCCCAGTCCCCACAAATACACCTTTAGCATGGATTGGTGTTCTTCAAAAAACAATCTGGTAACATTTTTTACAAATTAGACAATGCTCCAGGATATCTAAAGGGATTTTCCCTCCTCCACTGGGGTGCTTCAGTTTTCATCCCACTTTTGACACAGTTAACTTCAGAGATGGAGATTATTAATATCTTCCATTTTAAAACCAAATTTAAAGAGGCTTAAAATCAAGTTAACAATGAACAGAACTAGCTTATACTGCCTCATACATCTCTCCACGCGTTTGTTACACCCAGTTGTTGCTTCTCTTCTTACACCAGCCTGCAACCCCTTCAGGACAAAAATGGCCTGCAATTGGACCTAATCCAAATCTCACTGAAGTCAATTGGGAAATTACCATCTGACCCAAAGTCCACCACAGAATAACAGAAATACTCCCATTGACTTCAGAGGAGCCTGGCTGAGTCCTATCATGTGTTTGTACAGTGTCCATCACAAAAATCCTAGGTTTTGACAAGAGTTTGTGAAGGCTGTTAGAGACACAAAAGATGATGGTGATCCAGGAAAATACATTGACAAACATTTAGAGAAATTCTGCTCACATGGATCAAATGCGTTTGCAAATCACGCAGGCTGATCTTGTGGTTGCAGGGTCGAAAATCACAGCATTGCAAAGGGTTTTCTCTCACTGCATCACCATTAAAATGGTGAAGCAAAGGGTTCTCTCAGCACTCACACAGAGGTTTACCTTATCAGTGTCTGCCACACTCTGTGGAGAGAAAGGGACAGCAACTGTGAGCAACCGGTTAGGTATCCATGGTACAGCACTGCTGCTTGCTCTGGCCTTGCAAAAACAAAAGCATTTCTTTATCTCTTCTGTACACAAAGTTGAAGGAAGACCAATTTTCTATCATTGAAAACGAAAACCGTTTGCTGCTGGAGAAGATTGCCGCCATCAGGAGAACAAAGGGACAAGTCGACAACAAAAATTACTATAAGGCCAAAAGGTAACACCAGCAGCACTATTTGTATGTAGTTATCAAGTTACTTTCCCAGAGACAAACATAGCTAAGGATAAACTGCTCTGTGAGGACACGTATTTTAAAAGGCAGCCTAAGGTATAATCAACACTTCAGAAAGCCATTTGCTTGCCCTATCACATGAAATCCAATGCTGGCTCATTTTCTTCCTACCCTCTGTTGAAGAGAAGATGACTTTAAATTAGTTTTTCCATTTAATAACTGAGAGAATGAAAAAAAAAAAACACAGAGGGAGAACATTGCCCTACTTTAAGGAAATAAATGAAGCAAACCTATTACGTCTCAGCAAAGCTGTTGTTCCTGCTGAGTGAGTCCTTGCTGCTGATTTTGCCAGTTGTTCCTACAGACACTACCAGAAAGAGGAAGATCCAAAGCTCAGAGATGAAATAGAGCAAAAAAAAGGAATTAAAATGAAAAAGAAATGTGGGACAGGAAGCAAGCAGAAGCAAAAATATAATCTACTGCTCAAATGATACAAAGCAAAAAACGCCTTGAGGATTTATCCCTAGAGAGAACCACCTTACATATTTTTATTCAGGCTGAAATTCACACCCCAAATAGGGCACAACAAATCAGTCAACAGCAGGGACAGGCTTTTGAAGTGAAGAGAATGGTTTGTATAACTCAGGTGGTGGCTGTTACCTCCTGTGATTCATCTACAGACAGACAGCTTCATGGCAGACAGACTGCTTCATGGCAAACAGACTGCTTCATGGCAGACTGACTGCTCATCAGGCCCTAAAGTGTCTCCAGACAGCAAAAAGTAGCTCAGGCACAAGTGACCTACGTAGCACTCACTACAAGTCACCATCATAAATATCCAGATATTTGCACAGCTTCTTGGGAAGAAAGAAATTATTTGAAACAGGGTTGGTCCTGTCCACATCATGCAAATCCACAACATAGCACTTATGGCTTGTCACTGGTGAGTAATTCCCAGATGAGTGCAGGCATCAACAAGAATCAGTTAACTCCAGTGCTGAAGCTGTGATTCCACAAGATATGGAAGGAGCAGAGCATCCTTCCCCCTTTTAATTCCCTCTCTCCCTTCCTGATTCAAGTGGCAAACTCTTGTTGTTTTCTTTGGATCAACTCTGGTTTTCATCAAACCTCTCCATTAGCTAAATACACTTGAGAAAGCAGCAGAGAACTAACCCAACAAAACCAAACAAACCTGGAGAGCTTTTCTGCTACTTTCTGCAAAGTGATGGATTCCAGGGCTGGTGCAAGGGGTGGAGAAGACCACACAGCTGGGACCAGTGGGGAGATGAGCAAGGGAAGGAAAAGAGCATGTGCCTTCCTTTTTTGGCAGAAGACTGCCTGGGAAATTAGGCTAAGAAATCAAAGAAAGTTACCAAGGTGTTTGAGGCAGTACACTTATCTCTGCATGCTTCCCAACTCGGTTCATTTGGTTTGTACACAAAATAAACCTAAGTAACTGAAATTACTTGCTAAGCATCTCAAATACCGGCCATGCCCTCACCCACAGTACAGCACTACAGCAATTCCAGGACTGGAGGGCTGGCATTAATCCAAGATAAAGCCAGCATTTTTACTCTTGTGAAATCTACCAAACCTCCATGTAGGCAGAGTTGTGTTCAGAAGATACTGAACAAACACTATCTTCTTAAGAAGGACAAAAGGATTGGGTTGCAAGGGCTGGTTAATGCAGATCAAGGAGGAGAAAGTCCCCATAGGAGAGGTATAAAACCTTAAACAAATTTTCCCCCAACACAAGGCTGACAGATATTTCACACTCTGGGTTCCCAGGTGTGGGAATGTGAACAGGCGTGAAGTTTGATTCTGCTGATACGGTTTTCCCCTCTAGTTCAAATGGAAAAAAACAAAAGCGGGAGCTGCAGAGAGGGAACCAGGAGAAACGCACCACTCTGGATAGGATTACAAAGTCCCAACCTCAGTATCAAGTTCAGCCATGGCACGAGGATTGGCAATGAGCTGAAAAATCCACAGCCAATGCTGCGAGAGATCCTTGTGGGCAGTGTAAATCACAGAGACGAATGGTAGCCCTGAGCTCCTGTTCTTTCCTTCCCAGTTATTTCAGGATCGGAACTGCTCGTAGAGCACATTTCACTGCGCCTCTGCGCTGGGGATTGACCAGCCAGCCGCACCATTCACAGCCTTTCATTTACACAGTCACTCTTATCAACTGAATCCTGGAGCACTCTTCAGACTTTATTAGGTGATGTGTAAGTGCTGTAGTTTCTGCAGTCAAACTGTCCACCACTGAGAGATGGTGGCCTCAGAAATAAATTTTAAAATAATTATTTAAAAAAAGAAGCAATGGCTTACCAGTTCACTGAGAGAAAGAGCCAAGCACTGAAGCAACATTTAAGGTGACCAAGTGGGCATCTGCATTGAGGGCTCCAAAACTTACACTGGCCATTCTATGCAAAGTAACCAGCTTATTTTCATTAGTAACAGAGATAAAGAAAACAACAACGAAACAACTATATGAGGTATTAGCAAGCTTTCCTAGAGAAAGAAAATTGACTATCTTTAACATTTCCACATCCAAACTCCCTGGTTTTGAGCCTACTAACTCTCAAACTCCCAGCTTTCCTTCCAAACCAGAGGAAAGCTACAGCACTGCCCACCAGCTGTTGGCATCAGTTCTGCCTTTACTCATTCTTCCTATTACCTTGGACTGCTGGGCCTCCATGGCCACGTGTCTTGATTTTGGCAGATTTTTATAAATGCATAAACAAATTCTCATACAGAACTAAGTACATCCTGCAGCCTTCCACACTTCAACTTTTAAGTCTGTGCTCTGTAATTAATAGGTACTAGAACATCTGTAAGAAGTAGTCACTAGAAAACATTTTTCCAGTCTCCAGAATCAAGGCAGTGACAGGTCCTTTATTTTACATACATTTATATTGATTTCTCTCTTTTCTGACAGGAAGAGCAATTCAAAAAGAAAACATCTAAACAAGATATAAGAAGAGAAAAGCAACTGAAAGATAGAAGGTGTGAAAAGCAAGATGAAGGGAAAAAAAAGATAACATGTCCAACATGGAAAGGGAATGGAGAAGTAGAACAAGACAAGATTCCAAAAGTAGCATTATTCAAGTAGTCTCCCATGAAAGCAATTTAGGAAGTGGCAAAGAGCTCTTGCTCCCTCTTGGATAACCACAGCATTTGGAAATTTTACTGTCCTCAGCCTTCTGTTGTGCCCCTTTTCTGACATCCACTCCTTTCCTGGCATGGTAGACCAGCAGAACAGGAGGTCGAAAGCCCATTTTGTGATTGCCGCCCTGTGCCTCAGCTTACTTTGAGTTCTGTAGTTTAAATTGAAATACCACTGTTCCTATGCAGGTGATAGCTTCCAGCCTCAGAAAAGACTGGACTTGTGAGGGTGGTAACCCACTCAACTCCACAGCTAAACTCAGCAAAAATTGTAAGCAGAACTCCAGAGTGAGCTGTGGTGCCTGGAAGAGTCAGGTAGAAGGACTCATATAGTTTAGGATACTATGGGTTCAAGTATTCTGTAAAAGTGCAGATATCAAAAACACTCTGTCATCAGCATATCGAAAAAAGCAAAGCAAAATGGCATAAAAGCCATTTATCTTATAAATAGTAACAAAACTCCTCTGAGTTTATAACAGCTTGCAAAGAAGGAGCCCAACTGGGAAAAGGACTGTAAGCAAGCAACTGCAGCATAACTAATTGATTTGATTATGATTTGAGCTTTTTTCCCTAGTGCCAATTTTCTTCTTAGTTTCCAAGGTCTCCCCAGCAAGGACCCACTTGGCCGACTGTAAATACTTCAGAGTGAGGGTTTTGGAAAGTCTTCAGAGGCTCTCTGAGGCCTCTGAGCCACTTGCTACAACACTTGGTGGACCAACGCCCTCTCAGCACAGTGACAAAGACCACTTCCTTCTTTACTCATGGTTTTAGGCAGTTTTTGGGTTGGCCACAGTAATTGCACTCACAGAGTGAAAATACTGCATATACGTAAAATGTGTTCCTAGCTTCCCTGTCAATGGGATTTAGCAGCTTGAAACAAGGAGAAACAGCACCATGTGAGCCATTGGCTCTGCATGTTATAATCTTGCACTCTTTTAGACCATCATTGATCCACAGTTCAGGGGATAGACACTTCTGTTCTGAAACATATATTCAGTATTATTTTTTAATTACATTTATTCAAAACAAAATGTGTGTTACAATTAGAAACTGATTTTAGCATAGCCAAGCGAAGTAGCATCAGCTCTCTCAGAAGAGGTATCTGTTGAAACCAAGCATCGAGCCAATCTTAGCTCTTGCTTTATCTTAAGTAGAATTTAATCTGTAAGCAATTTGAAGGCTGCCAACTTTCCAAGCAGACAGCCCAGCAATAACTGTTTACTTCCTGGCTCTTGGAAATGCGTTTTAAGACACTTTCTCCTTTCTCATTTGCAGTATGGAGCAGTGAATAATGTTTGAAGTGCTAATGATGAAAACTTATTTTCTGAAGCTCAGAAACTCTAAAATGCAAGACTGCATCTTTGTAGTACTGAACTGAGAGTAGAAATAACAGCTACCATAACCATACCAACCCTCCACTACTTCAAGGACTCTGCCATACAACTGCTAACTCCTGGCTTCAGAAAATTCACAACTTCCCAGGGCAGGACCCCCAAACCCACTAGAGAAAACAGCTTTAACATACCTAAGTGTCTGGGTCAAAAAGGAAAAAAGCTTCTTGTTTGCCCAAAGCAATAGTGGGACTGGCCCAAGGTGCTGTGGCAACATGGATCCTGGACTGCACTGGGTATGCCCAGACCCAGAGTAGAGGGGTGACCCCATGCAGTGGTCAGCCACAGGGCTCCATGGCTGGATGGAGGTCGTCTCAAGCCACTGGCTGTGATGGAAGAGTGCCGGGACAGACAAATGCATCCTTTGATGTGCACCTCTGTGACAGCAATCACATCGGGCAAGCATGTGTCAACTGTTCCCTCCAACAGGAGCTTGTTCCTAAAAGAAGGGTTACGCACACTTAAAACAGGAGACAAAAAGACAGTAATTTAATGAGCCAAAACTTCCCTCACTATCAGAAGGAAGATACCAGGTTAGCTTTAATAGCAATTCTGATTTTTTTTTATTAAAATGTCCTATGCCCTTCTGGCTGAAGTCAAACGCCCCTGAAGTTCCTCGCTTCACATGGTTCCAGGTTGGGTCATCAGGGCACTGCAAGAGGCCAGCTAACCTTAACAAGATATATCATTGAACCAAACAACATTCTTGTTTCCTTTCCTTCTTTAAAAGCTTCAGATTGGGCTGGTAATAACCTAAAATGTTTGACTAAATGCCACTTGCCATATAATTAAGTAGCAATGTTACTCTCTTCAAATCACTGTCTCCAAAGTTAAAACATTTTGCTACAGAAACGCTGGTATGATTACAGCTAAACACTTGAAACAAAAGAGAACTAAAGTACTACTATAAAAAAATGAGCTTTAAGAGTTACAGGAAATGCTAATCTGAGGGTCAAATTCAGCTTCCATTTTCACTATTGTAAATCCGGGCTAGCAGTCTTATCTTTACTGCAGTTGCTGTGGATATAATAACCTTATATTAAGAAACCATGTCAAAGGAAAACTCATTCTGAAGTTTTAAAGACAGCTGGGCTGAGCTTAAGCACCAGCTCACTGCCATGGGAAACAAGAGGTCACTGTCCCTCCTTTTACCCGTCTCTTTGCTCCATTCTGTCTGTCTTACACCAATGCTTGGCATCTTTAAACCCTGAGCAAGGTCAGCTCCAGGATAAAAGTCACAAAGGATAAGTTTTTTCTTTGTTTTCTTTTTTTTTTTTCCCCAGAAAGGAGAACAGTTTTCCACTGGATTAATGAGTTGAATCAGTTCACTGAAGAGGCCGTGGCTGATGCAAGGAAGAATTAAAGCCACATATTCCTATGGTAAAGTGGAAAAATGGTTACTCAATGCGTAGCAACATCTAACACCAAAACAGCTCTCCTGAGGGTCAATAGAAACATAGAGCAGCAAAACGGCCACAACTCAACAACCCATGTTGGTTAGCATAGAAAAAATATTAATACAGACACAATCAGGGCTCATCCAAGTTAGGAATGACTAATCTGGTATTCACCACCATCCCTCTTTTAACTGGACAAACACCAAGTATGAGTGTATTCATTTTATTATTTCTTTGTATTTACCACAATAGAAGGAATATTATTTAAATATTCATGAATTATTAGATTTTTTTAAACATGGATTTCTTATGATTTCAGGAGAAAACTATTCACCTGGATTTCCAAGGCCTGAGTTTATGCAGGAATAACGAACTGAGACCATCTTGTCAGCAGCCTAAATAAACAAATAAATGTCAGGCCTTCGAAAAATGTTGCACTTGTATTATTGCAGTAAAAGTGGCTCAAATTAAATCTGAATTGTGAATCCTTTTATTTGCTTTGCAGTTACAGAAGATGCAGAGTTTATGTTTTCAAGTTTTCCTTTGCTCTCATGAAGTTAAAAAAGCTTCTTTTGAAGAGTTTTCACTTGATGCCCCAGCAGGAACTTGAATTTTAAAAAAAATAAAGAAAGATACCACAAAAGTTGTAAGAAAACTGTAATAGTGAGGTTCTTTGTTCCTTCCCAACACTGATGTTTGACTCTCCTTGCTAACCTCATTGATGTCAGCTTAATTGCTGTATGTTTTAAATGCATTTCTAAAATAAAAGGTAGGGTTTATTTAGAAGGAATGTAGTATATGTATTAACACACTTATCTTGTATGTGTTTAAAAACAAAATTAGCACAAAAGAAGTGCAAAGAAAGCAGCCGCAGCATGTAGCAACAACCAGAGGTGACAGAGTACAGCATAGTGGTTTGTTTAAATCTGTGGTTTACACTGTTGATTTCTCCCTTCAGAATTAAAACACATTTATCCCTCCATGCACCCTGCTGGGAAGGAAGGAAACGCTACCTCCACTATAGATCCAAGAAACTCTGGCATAGGGTCTATGGTCACGTTAGTCAGAGGATCATATCTGCACCTGACTCCAAACTGACTGTTCACACACACTTCCTAAAGATCAATTTACACTTTAGGACAAACCAACTGGATCCCAAACAAAGCAGCTTTGGTACGAGAAGAATTTGAACTCTAATCTTAAATATGATATAAATTTCACTGTCTGCAGCTAATTCTGCAAATTAAAGCACATTTACTGAAGTCTGCATACAGACAACCAGAGTTCGAGGTCCAGGTTCACAAGTCAGTGAGAGGTTGGTGCTCAAAATACCACGTGTGGATGTCACTTCCTCACCAACATGAGGTCCAGTCATTCTTTTGCTTTTCCACAGATGAAGAGCCAGAGTCTGAACAAAGACATAAACCACAATGCGTGGAAGCACTGGAGTTTGTTGGGCTACAGGAAGACACTGAGTAATTTGTCATCCTGAAGTATGGTTACAGCTCTCCAATTTACAAAGCTAGCTCCTACTGGGACTTTGCAAACAGTATCTGTAAAACATACATGGGGGAAGATATGGGGGATCAGGAGAAAGAATGTCCCCAGAGTGGGAAAGAAGGAGCCTACAGGAAGGAAGACGGAGGTACGGTGGTTGGTAATGAAATATCTCCATGCCTGCTGTTGTTTCAGCCCTTGGGCATCGTTTCTGGCTTAAGCAGCCAAAGAAAAGTTAAATGAGGAAGGAAAGCTGGAATGGAACATCCTGGTCACCTCCACATCTGGCACCGTCCCCTGTTTCCTTATTAACCAAATATAACCCAGATTTATTTCATTGTGGTATTTTCTTTTGACTCAGCAGATTCTTTAATTTTTTTAATTAAAGCAAATCTTGGCAAAGCTGGAGGAAAACACACAAGCTCAAGAACAAGGGTAATGATTACTGCCATTATACATGCATGTAGAAATGACATATTACTACCTCCTACCAATTCACCTATCTGAAAAAAACCCTCAAACACACACACAAAAAGGAGGTAATATTACCAAACCCATAAGAAAGTAATAAGTTTCTTATATATTTAAATAATGCAGAAGTCTTTCTTCAGCCTACAGAGGCTTGACATTTACATACACTGTTAAAGGGATAAAAGAAAAACCTTTTTTGGTAAAAAAAGAGATGCAACTTGTGAAGTGAATCACAGCTACCTTACTGCAGTCTTTTCTTGTAACTTTTTTGAGACCTTTAAGAATCGGATAAAAAGGAATCCAGAAACAGACAAGAAAGATTTTTTTGCTCTTTCTTACCTATTTCTTTGATGCCCACGACCAACAGAAAATTAATTTTACATTCTGCATCAACCAGCAAATTTTGAGTCTCATTTCAATTTTAAAACTCATCTTTTTATTCATGAATTAAATATAGCACCTCATAACACAATCACTACAGTAAGGCTGGAATTCTAGTTCCAATAATACATTGATTAAACTGTGCCCTCAAGAGTTTCATTTTTCAGTATGACAAAGGTTGCTTTGATTGTCTCACATCTGCATTATCCCTGTATTAGGGTTTAAGCACGGTGCCATGATTTGGGAGGCATGTGGAATCGTGCCTGTCATATACAATCTATACACATATGCAGGAATTAAAGCCCATTGAGCCGGATTCCCTGGTGCCTTCCCGGGGCTCAGCTGGCGTAGCTGCACCGAAAATTGGTCCCATCACCAGGAGACAGACAATCACTTCTTGCCGCCTCCTTCCCCGCCCCCTCCCGCTGTCCTTCATGGGGCCGCATTGCTTGTGCGCTGCCAGTGCTTTCATGTGGGGACCATGGCCTTTCCATTGCTCCCACCACTTTGCTAACACTGCCAGAAACAGAAGTGTTTGCTGAACACTGCATTCTTGATAATTGGGTTAATTTGGTCTCCCCATCTCTGCCAGAAGCATGCAAAGCAGAGCTGGCTGAGCTCTTTCAACAGTTTACTACATAGGACAAGCTTCATTTCACTTCTAGACTCCTTAGCTTGAAGCTTAGCACAAATTCAAGTACTACTAACAGGACACTAACAGTAACCTGTTAGTATATACTATATATATGTTAGTATATACTAACAGGGCAACTTGGATTTTGGGCCAGCTGCTGGGGACCTCTAAACAGCAAAAGGGGTGCAGCTGTAGCATGGACACACTTACAGAAACACCTGTGAAAACCCACTATGAAAGGCATACCAAGAGGGTATAAACCGTCAGGAAATGCTCGTTACCCGCTCGTCAGGGTTCCTGCAGGTTTTTCTACTTTATGTCTTTTGCAGAAGTTCAGTCTTCTTTTTGCTAAGCATGTTCGTACAGCCTTGACAGCAATCTTCTTGCATGAAGTTCAAATTATCTCACCTTTGCTGCTGTTTTAACCTAGGTTAGCCAGCTTTAACTGAGTTAAAGCTTAGACTTCTTAAGTGGTTTGCTGTACTGACACATCATATATTGCACTTCTAGAACATATTTAGCAGTCATTAGCTAAAGCATGTCAACATCACAGCTACATCCAAGGCTAGACAAAATGTGACTGATAGGTTAAACAACATGAAAAGATACACAGGTTGGTAGACACACAATAAAGACACAAGACCACCTGACCGGTTCAAATTCATTTTTAGAGCAGATATAGATGGAGGCAGCTCTCTGTCCATTGGATTATGTTTGAACAACAGCTGAAGTGAGCCTTATCTCAGCTGTGAAAAATCAAGGTGGTATTTGCAAACTCTTGATGGCATCAGCTAAAAAAAGTATAAAACACAGGCTGCATTATAAAGCTAGTCATGAAAACCTGCAAAAGTTTGCAAATCTTCAGAGATGGGTAAAAAAAAATCATATTCACCTTTGCTGGAAGACATCAGACACATAAAATTCCAGCAAACGAGTGCAAGCACATAAAGCTCGCCTGGACTTGAATCAAGATTGATTTCAAATAGAGATCCAATCCGGATGTTTTGCACAACTCATTTCAGGCTTTGATTTTGTGAGCTAAAGGCAAGGCCCCATTTCCTCTATGCTGAGAGCTGTAAATGGTGCTGGCTGTCTGACAGGGCAGAATACTTTTATCCTCTGACCTTTCTGAGGAAAGGACCAAGGCTGGCATAGATGCACACTTGCACATTTTTTCCATCATATAACATATTATCCTGATGCAACTAATTATTACACCGTAAGCACAATTTTATTTTTATAATTTTTCAGAATGATAAACACCTTCAACTGCTAAGTTTGTAAATACATACACTTTTGTAAAATCTTGCTTGTAATTGAGTCGTCTTATAAAAAGAATATTTTGCATGCTAATGCAGAGGTAGGCATTAGAGTTCAAAACACTTGATCTGCATGTTCTGTGCAGTTAACATTCTCCCTACAAGATACATGGCCTACGTGCCAAACCTACCTGGAAGTTGAGGGGGAAAAATAATGTGGATTTGGAAGTTTAAGTGTTCAAATAAAATATCCTTTTTTTCAAAGGCAACCAGCATTTTCAGATGGAAAGCAAACAAAAAAAAAATCAAGCCTTCTTTTATTGGCTGTCTAAATATGGTTCTATATCTTAATTAGATAATAAAATCTGAATTAAGATGTTTGCCTACATTTGAAAAATGTTGTTCATCTCACCACACTTGTAATGGCAAGCAGCTCAAGCCACAAAAATCAAAGGACGGGCTAATTGCATTAGCTTACAGCATGCAAAGGATGTGACTTTACAACCCCTTCGTATACAAAACTCCCACTGTCTGGAGGATCAGGGCCTTCCATGGAGTTGCTGGGCCTCCCCACTTCTTTCAGTTCCTCTTTTTATGCTGGAAGAGCTGGGTTGCCCTCAGGCACTGGCCTGCAGCAGCTGTGCAAAATAAGCTTAAGCAAATACATTGGCATAGGAGTGATTAACAGGCAGTGGGGGGCAAGTACTGCATTTTACCTTATCTAAACAAAAGCTTGTGGGGGTTTTGCACCTCATGGTGCATGTCATGACCCACCTTTTCACCTCTAGAACTTATTCTTCAACTGCAATGGTCTGGAGGAGGCTTCATCCAAATCACTGCTCCCAAGCATATTTTGGGTTAAACTTTTAGGATGAAACTTTTTCCCTTGAACCATGTGTAGTTCAGTCAACATATATATATAATATCTCACTAAAAAAGCTTTTTTGATAAGTTCAGTAAAACACTTGGATTTTTCTAGTTTACTTGGATTCACTAGTACTTTTAAAGCTGCCCCCCCAATAAGCCTTTCTGTTTAACTTGAAATACAATTTGGCTTAATTATGCAACTGAAGAAATAAACTTACTCGCACAGAAGAAAGCAATAAACAGTTCACAAGTTGGAAAAGGTATTTTAATGACCTTAAAAAAGACTGGGAAATTACTACGCATAGTCATACCGTCCACAAAAGTGACTGAGATCTTCGCAGATCTTTCCACGTGTGTTGGAACACATGTTCAGCAAATCTCTTGAGTAGCGGAGGAAAAGACAGTTTTCTCTTTATACCACAGCAGTATGTTCTTTCTAGACTCCAGATGAGGAATTTTTATGCACCAGAAGTGAAATGCATAGCTCTTTTAAAGCTCAGCTGCTTGTGACTCACTTACAAAGAGTGACCATGTTAATTTGACTGTGGTGAACGTGTGAAGTTCTAGGAAGTGGTTTTCAAACCCCCGTTTTCCGCCAAGGCCAAACAATCAATTCAGTTTTGAGTGAAAAGCCCAGACACGGAGCTGAGTTCATTCGGAAGAGAGCAAAGGGTGTTTAGATTTGAGAGATTGGACAGGAAGATAAAGCAAGCTGCCCCACTTGCGTGGTTTTGTGTTTAGGCAGGGCAACCAACTTCACTCCTTTCATCTCTCACCCTGCTGCTTTGGGGATTAAACTACCACAGCTGCACACACGCAGTGACCATTACCCATGATTCTTGTGCAGATCAACCCTGCTCTGTATGCACAGTAAAACCACGATCCCAGGCACATCAGACTGTACCTGCCTATGGTAACTGGCACATTTTGGACACTTGGAGTTACCACGCTTACTCAGAGCAAATATATGTTCCTGAGCAGTAAGGCTGGAGTACCCTGAACATGCACGAAGCCTAATGCCCATCCACAATCAACATCACAAGTGCAATAAGTCTCACAAGTTGCTACCGCAGTGTTGAACAGGAACACAAGCAAGCATGGTAGCTGGATCTGTGTTCTGGGTGTCTAAGTAACATCTTACGCTGCCTGAGGAGAAGGCTGCCAGAGGTGCTGTGGGTCACGGTCTCCCTTCTAACAATGAACACCAGAAAAAGGAGCATCTCTGAACAGGTCCTGCCTCCCAGGCCTTTGGGTCAGATTGTGATAATCCTAGTGCAGGAGAGGAGTACCTTACAGTTTGATCCAATGAGCCACATAACGCCCAGTGAGATCCCATTTTCTCAGCCTCAGTCCTTTCCTATCAGCCGCTGCCAGACAGGAGGAGTGGAAAGAGAACTGCATGCAGAAACTGGCTCTGTGGCAGCTCTACGGAGCTTTCCTCCTCCAGGGAAATTACCTGCTGGCCATTTGCAAGCACAACTCAATGTCCTGCATCAGCTGAAAATTGAAGTCTGATAAACTAGAGGAAGTCACTGATGAGAGACAGAATGTGGGACCTCTCTGCAAGCTGCTCCTCAGCTACACAGACCCTCCCTCCAGCCATAGCTTTCTGGATCTATAACATCTCCAAGCAGATTTTGATCAAGGTCCAGGTAGATATGAAGATTTGTACGTGCCATAAGGTCAGCTGAATGAAGTCCAATCAAGAAGTCAACAGGTTTTGGCTTTGCCAGAATGAATGGGAGGCAAAACACACGCCAAAGGTGAGTCAGTTAGCAAAAATCATAACGTATATAACAGTAACACGCAGCAAGGCCAGTTTGCTGTGCTACCAAAAGAGTGCGTTAATCTGGAGGCTAGAACAATCAAGCCAGCAGTTATTAAAAAAAGTACCTCTTAAGACCCATGCCAAACCAAGAGAAATGCCACTTACATTCTTACAGCTAGCATCCAAATAACTGATCACATTTAATCACGAAGAAACATGTTGCTAATGCCTGAGGCAAGCACAGAATCTGCTAAGGAACTAAATGGGAACAAATGAGATATTAAGTCTGAACTTGACAAGCAACATTCCAGTTCCTGCCATCTTTTTTTGATGAGGTGTGTATTAGGATGGCAAGATTATTCTATGGAATTTGTTACTTTTCTGTGAAATTTACTTAACTGTTGCAGAGTGCAATCCAGAAGATCAGGAGAGGCTATATCTCTCGCCTTTGAAGGACAAGGAAGATCATCTAGGTTAATATACTGAGGACTGCATCTGAAGGTCTCTCTGACTTCTTTTTATTTATTTTGGCAGAAGGGGATAAGCAGATATGTATACGCGTATGCATATATCCTTGCAAGTATTGAGAGCTACATTGAGAAATACCACAGACAGCAATGGAATGAAGCGATTTTAAAAGTGTGTCAACATAACGATCATAAGACCTGCTTTGAACGAGTATGTTGTACTAGAACATGGTATTATTCTTAGCCCAGGAAAAATTTTGCCTGTGGTACAAGCTCTTTTGTTATCAATATGAGTAGAGAGGTGTGCTGACATGTTCTTCACTAGCTCATAGATAGACTCTAACAACCTAAATCATTCCTACAGCAAGGGCAGCCAATCACCACAGCTACAATAATGTTACTTCTCTGTTTTCTAAAAGCAGTGAAAAAGTCTCCTCAGCGTCTGTGAGCGCAGTGAACTCAATTGCTAAGGGATTAAATACTGGCAGCATATCTAGGTCCAAAGTCATCAAACATACTTCTGTTCACTCTAGAAGGTCCCTGGGCAACTCTTCCATCTCCTTCCTATCTATAGTGAGAGCTCAGTGTATTTCTCCCTCCTCCTTGTGATGTTTATTTCTCCCGACAGTGTTGTTTCTTTCCTGTCTGAAGATAAGTAATTCACAATGTTAACCACATAAAATTCTGAGCACAGATGAGTTAAAGGCCCTATAAGCCATCCATCAAAACCAAGTTTTTGCTCTGCAGACATTTGTGGAAGTGCTTGAAGCTGTGATTGCCTCTTGTTTCCAGTCTCTAATGCCCAAACCATTACAGTGCTGCCCACTGATGCCTAAAGCACTGCCTAAAATACTTGCATTGATTAGACATAGCTTTTAAAAGCTAATACATTCAAGCTGCCAGACAGATGATAATAACTGCGTGGCCTCACAACCTTGACTGGCAAACAAAATAGAGGCATCATAGCAAAACCTTGCAATAACTAGTTTGCCACAGTCTCAGCTTTCCTCATAGCAACAACCATAGATTACACACACTTTGGGGCAGGGCTCCTTTTTTTTCCCCTATTTATTTAATTTTCGGTTTGAAGATCTCTAAAATCATAAAAAACCTCCAGACCAATGGTCCTGGAGCAAAAGGGAGGTGGTTGCACTGTGAAGCAGCAACAGCTGTGCCTCCCATTAGGTCTCTTCCTTTCTTCCAGTACACAACCAAAAAGGACCCATGCTGGAAGAGACACTTTCTAGGGTTGCAGCCTTCCCCTGCGGTACATCTTGATCGCATAATATGATATCGCTGAGGAAAGACATATAACCCAGAGAGGTGTGCCCTCACAGTGCAAGCCAGTGCCTGCAGCTGCACACACTGAACAAAATGAAAATAACGAAGGCTACTGAAAGCTTTCTAATTTCCCGTGCAACTCAGGACAAATACTTGAGGCTGATGCAACTCTCTTCTCTCACTAATCTTAAAAAAAAAACAAAACAAGAGGGGATTATTTTCAAACTTAAAGTATGTGTGAATAATTCATTAATTGCTGTTAAAAAATAAAATATTCAAGGAATAGGGCTTTTCTTAGCCATGCTAAACAGGAGCTAAAGGTACTGGTCCTACAGGAGGCATCCTCAGACCCTGCTGACTAATATGACACTGGCACTTCAGGTACTTTGCAGTGGGTCCTGTTTGGTTCCCTGAATCTAGACTGAAACAGGGCATTTATCTCCATTTGCTCACCACAAAAAGACTAAAACTACTTGTAAGTTCATCACATGCTGGGTCAAATGAGCATGCAAGTATGCAAAACACAAGTTCACAAATCTTTGTAAAGATTGCTCATAAATCAGGAGATAGATTTCCCCCACCCCTAGTTAAATCTTAGTATCCATTTGTTTGTTTTCCTTCAAGATGAAATATAATAGCCAGCGCAATAAAACACGGCCAAGTATCAATGTGAGGAATACAGGTTCAGTTTGAAAATAAAGTGCCCCAAGACTCATTATAATCACATTTAACAGTGACCCCTAGTGTTGTTCGGCAGCATCTTTGCTTTTCATTGTGATTTAGGCAAAGAATATAAAATAAACCAGACTAAAATGAACTGCCTTTATACTGCAGGACTGTATCAGTGCTTAACCATTCAAGGGTCCCTAAAAATCCAACCACGAAAGCAACACTATGTTGCTGTGTATTGGTAAGTTATTCCTTTCTAGCCTTAGTATTGTAAAGACCAAAGGTTTCCAATGTCTGACTGAGGACTGGAGGATTATTTCACAGTTTATAAAAAATAAACACCAAGAAAAAAACATGCACAAAAACTTCCATTGGCATACAATGTGAAGATCTAGATGACAAATTTGTTTACAACATTTTATTTTAACATCTCACTAAGGAATTATATTTTTTTTGCTGTCAAGCCTACTGTTATGAATGTGATTCATATTTAATCTTATTATTCATATGTTTACATTTGTTTACATAGTGCAAAATGTCGTGGCATAATATCTATTTTGGCAATAGTTGGGATCTGCATTTGGGGATTTCAAAGGCTGTTAAATGCTGGGATGAGAGCCATGTAGGACTGCCAAAAAGAGAGAGGCTGAGCCATATCTAAAGATTGCAGCAGGAGAGTAAATGCAGGGAGTAAGAAATCTGGAAATAAGCAGAAGAGAAGCTCCAGGTCCCAGGCATAATGGCTGCATGGGTAAATATACTTGGAAAAATGAAGCTAGAGAAAACAGTGAACTTTATGACATTTTTGTGATCCATGAAAAGCATAAAAGGCAGAATGGGTACAGGTCTGCAACCGCTACAATTACCTCTGCAAAGCCAGGCTAAATGCTATCTACCCATAACCACATGTGAAGTGTCTAGTTTGACTTCAATTTAACCAAGTATTTCCATCAGCAAATCCTAAATAAATAAAAAAAGAATGAAAAAAAGTATTTTTTTTTAAATAAAAATCAAAACAAGGCCAATTCTACTGTGTATTTTATTTTAGTACTTATATTGCAGTTGGATCAATAGAAGAGTTAACTATACAAAACATTTCTGAAAAAAGCACTACCTAATACATAGCTTCACACATCTATTACACCTACAGTGGAAAATAAAATACAAATGCCATTCTGCTTTAAAATAAACAAGAAAATAAAAAAGAGAGAGAATATGCAATAATGGTTATGAAAAAAAAGTGTTTTAACTCTCCAGGTAACTATTGAAAGCTTAAAACACTTCTTCATCTCCCAGTGTTGTTTTCCAGTTAGAGTAAGGATCAATTTGTAAGTTTTCAGTTTTCCCAAGGACAGCAGAAATTCACACACATGTAAACCCATCAGCTGATTAGAGACTTGTACAGTAGAGGGCAGGAGAGCAGCTTTTAAATCGAAGTCTTGCAACTTCAACAGATCATATGGCTAAAGGTGTGTCTAGGAACTCCTCTTTCATAAGGGAACAAAATGGAAATGAGGTATTTCTGTTCTTATATACTACTTACATCTGCTGAAAGCATCAGGATTTTTATTCCCACATACCAGCACAAGCAAGGCAGTGCAAATTGGAGCTGAAGAAATTACTTTGCAATGCAATATCCTTTCACTAATGCTCTTTATTTTTAAACATAAGCCAGCATCCCTCCAGCCATCTATTTCACTTACTCAATCTTTACTGGCAGATTTAGTTAATGTTTCATTCAGCTTCTGCCCTTCCTGAAGAGCAATTGTATATATTGCTTGATACATCATAACCAATTGTAAAGAGTTCTTCAGAGGCACTGGGCTTCCTTCCCCATCCATGTGCTGAGGACCATCAGGTTCTGCTCTCACAAGGAATTTCCCTGATACAGATAGTCAAGATGAACAGCCTCTCCTGGGCTAAAAACATCTCTGACTGTTGTAGAAGGAATATGTGATCTTACTTAGTGAGAATTAGCATCTTCAACCGAACACAGTATTTCACAGCATCACAGACTGGTTGACGTTGGCAAGCAGCTCTGGAGGTCATCTGGTCCAACCTCCCTGCTCAAGCAGGACACTGAGAGCTGGTTGCCCAGGACCACATACAGACAGCTTTTGGATATCTCCAAGGAGGGACACTTCACAACCTCCCTAGGCAATCTGTGCCAGTGCTGGGTCACCCTCACAGAGAAAAAGTGTTCCCTGATGTTCAGAGGGAACCTCCCATGCTTCAGGTGTTGCCCACTGCCTCTGGTCCTGTCACTAGCCACCAGTGACACAGTATTTGTTTGTTGACAAGATGCAGAGACATGCATAACTATTTGTCACATCAGAGCATTTTTAAATCTGCAAGTTGGCACTAAAACAAAGAAATCAAAACCAGTTTTGAACCTCAGGTTAGGAACTTCTGCAGTAGCCAGTGCTACCTTATACTAGGAGTGCCCAGCCCCCCCCGAACAAATAATAGGCTCAATAGGTAGTTAAAAGAAAAAGCACACTCAATTCTCACTCCTACACAACACAAGTATCTAGGGATGCAAAATGAAGAGGGGATTCACAAATCTGACAAAATGCAAATGTGATTATGCAAAATGCCAAACGCACCTGCAAGAACGGTTGTTGCGATCTATCTAATATTGAGGTAACACGTGAGTTTTTGTCTACTTGTCGTGGGAACACATTCTTTTTTTTTATGTTTTTTCTAAAAAGTTTCCATGAAATGGTGAAGTGCTTCTCTGACATGTATGCTGATGCATGGTTCCGTACACAAGATTTAGTATAAGGACAGCAAAACAATAAAAGCAGCTCTTAATTTGGAAGCTAAATAAATAAAAAGAAATGAGAGATTCAAGGGATTAAGTTTAGCATCTCAATAGAGTTGCTCATTAGACAAAAATACTGTTTTCATCCTCTGAAATGAGATTCTCATTCATTTCAGTGAACAACAAAATCATACAAGAACACGGAATCTGCACATACTGTTATCATCATGTCTTTGAAAAACCTACAAGCATCAGAGATAGGGGTTAAATACAACTTTCAGAGTTTAATGATAGTGACAACAATAAACATGGAAAGGGGAGAAAAAAAAACACCACACCAAAAACTAGTTCCAAAGATGCTACAAAACTGCTTTCCTAGGAAACCAAGTTGAAGCATACGTACTTACATTTATTTTAGCTATTTTCTGTTTCACATGCGTTGCATCTCACACAGCCATTGGTTCAATTTTTGTATGGAACTGAAGAATGCAAGCGCCAAGGTATAACATCTGGGTGTAAGAAGGCTGCGTCTGTCTGGCACAGCGACCTAAGAAAAGAAAAAGTTGTTCTCTGTATATGATTGTTCCAAACATTGCATCTTAGTAACAGAATAAGCAAAGTCCGTATTTCTTTAAGAAGAAATGGTGACAAACTGGATTTCACATTAGCTAACCAGAAAACACGTCACGGATTTTCTTGTCCATGCTGGTGATGAAGTGCAGCAGTGAGCAGCCCTGTTCACAGATAAGGGAGATGAGTAACAAGCTGTACAGCTGCTTGTCAAGCCTTTACTCCAGATGAAACATCAGACTGATCAAAACTATGCTCCACAGCCCTGAAGTTCTTAAAATATCAGAGCACACGTATGTCTCATTACTGATGGTTCACAACCATGTTCTGGTCTGCGTCCTCCCTTCCCTCTGTGTCCAACTGTCTGGCTGCTTTCTGCTCCTGTACCTGTGCTGTGACGAACAGCAAGAGCTACCTTTATGGCTCGCAAAATATCTTTCTTTTTCCAGATTGCTCTGCTGCAGCCCTGAGCATGAAACCATACAAACCTGAGCTACCCCTCTACATCTTCCAGTTCTAGGTAATGAAGAAGTAGAGGGAGAAAATATTTTTAAAAGGTCAGGCTGCTAAGCCCCACTACAAGGAGGACTCTACAGGCCATTTGGGGAACCTACATACCCAGTGCATGTGTAGTCACACAGGGTTTCAGATCCCTAAACATGGGCATTTAGTGTTGATTTAGTTATTGCTGTGAGTTCATCTGGCCTCCCAACCCCAAACCAGGAGGGCAAGGCTCTTCAGCTGCCTAGTCCCATACAGATGTCACTGATACTCTCCAGCAACTGAGAGAATACTCAAATGTAACTACACTCCGACACGTGGAGAAATTAATCGAGGTCCTAGAGTAGATTCCAATCAAGATTAAGACACATGAATTTGGGTAACCATCAAGATAGATGCCTAAGGTGTTGTTCCAGTCAGTAGAAATCTAATTAACACAACCAATGGAGCCCAGGGAGGCAGTCAGCTCCCTCTAATGCCATCACCTATATCCGGTCAGCTAAATATTTATTTTGCTCCACTAACAACAGAAACTTCCAGGAAAATGGCAAAATCTAGACTGATGGCAAAGCAAGTCAAGGGCATTTCATCTTCCTTCTAGCCTGGCTCACCACCTTTACTGTTTTTGGACTATGGCTACATAGGCTTTGTGTATTGCATGTACTAAATATTACTTTGCATACTGGCCAACATAATCAATTCAAGTGCTTTTCAAGAGAAATCAAAAGTATACAAGATTTAAAAGAAAACCTTAATGAAGCAGAAAATAACTCTTAGGGCTATGTCTTAACTTACGCATACTCAATTTCTTTAAAATTACATAAAGAGGAGACTAATTGCAGTCAGTAGCATAGCTTTGTAATATAAGTCGCATTTTGTGGTGCAAATATTTATTTCTTTCTCAGTATTTCTATGACTCTATTAAAATTTATCCTGAAGGCTTTACATTTTATTGTAAGCAGCATGAAGAAGTGAAAGAAAATTTTATTTCCTTCATTTCCATAAAACAGGTTTCTCTTTGTTGGCTTCTGAGCAAAAAGGATAAAACATCCTTAAGGTAATTCTTGGTACCTCTGATAGCCATAATGGAGTAATACTGCATGTATGAAAGAGAGAAATCAGCATGAAAGAGGTCACTCCTCTAAAATTAAATTACTGGGAAAACCAAAGCTAAACGTGATATTGGCTATTCTGATACAACCAACAGGACTCACTCATCGCCACTGCAGTGAATCAAAACTTGCTGCAGAGAACAAATCTAAAAAAGACACAGACAGTAATAGGTTTGTATCATCTAGATAACCACAGGCAGAAGAGTGTTCTACAAGCAGCAGACCCAGCAAAGGCTGGTTTCCTTCAGACTGAGCCATGTGCCCTCACAAACGATTTGCCAAGCCCCAGCTTCTCTTTCTCCACAACACCTTCAGTCCCTGAGTTCCCATGTCCTTTCCTGACACATCCTTCAATAGCAATCCCAAGCCATACACACCCACACTGGACTCCTGGCAGGCCAAATGGAGCAGACTACTTAGTTGAGGCTGCAGTCTTCCTTGGGGAAAAAAGGGGCACTCATTCAGGTCTCTCAAATCTTGCCACTGACTGTCTCAAAACTTTCAGGAACTAAATTTGCTATTGGAGACCTCTGTTTACCTGTCAAACTCTCCCTAGAAGTAGGAGAATCAATACTATTTCTACGTGAAAAGGCAAGAACTCTGTAAGATAACAGAAAAATGTTGTTGGGGTACATGAAAAAATCAATTACTTTGCTTTCCATCCCTCTCCACCTCTGTGCATGGCATGGATGCTTCCAGTTTATCAAGTTCAGTCCACTTCCAAATTCACTTTTTTTTAAGACGCATTCAAAATCAAAACAGCACCCTTTTCCATCTCCCTACCCTAAAGTTTAACCGTGCTGTGGGCAGCAGAGCGTGAGTCACACATGGGAGCAACTCAAATATTCTGTCTTTGAAAAGTGGGGAATTTCCAAAGGTTGCACCCTGGCAGGTCTACAATACTTACACATGGGGTTGGAAACAGGAGTCCACGTGGGGTTTGAGGTTGCAGGGATAAAGAGGAAAAGCTTCAAAATGAGGGCAGTAGAAGGTCACTCTCATTTTTCACTTATCTGCCCAAAACAGCTGAGTTAGAGGCCATCTCTGAAAGCTTCCCAGAAAGATTGGCACCTGCTCCTGGGGTATTTCCTTGACACACGTCTCTGTTTCAGAGGTCTCACTTCAGTTACAATACTCAAGCCAGAAACAACACTTTTTCAATTTAAAAGAAAACCTTTTTCACATATAAACTCCAAGTGAACATACTTACTTTAACTGGATCAGGTTTACATGTGCAAGCATCAAACTGACTCAGAAACAGTAACTTAAAAGCAGCAGGAGGAAGCTATATGCTAGCACCAGCATACAGTACCTATAGGTATTTTTAGAACAAAAGAAAGAAAGAAGGTTCTCGGTGTAGATAAAAATACAGAAACTTCCACAAATTGAGAAAGTTTTAATATGACTCAGCCCTCCCCTTCCTCTCAAGATTTAAGATATAAGAGTACAAGCTGGTAAAGCAGTTTGTTTTAACCGACTCTCTTCACAACTGCTTTAAGTACTATTAGCAAAGCAGTAGATGTATCAGCATCACCTAGCCATTAGAGTAGTTTTGCTTGTTTTGAGTTTGGAATTTGAAAGAGAAACTTAGATATTTTTTGCAACTACTTAAAATTCAATTTTCTGCCTGTTCACACCTAAAATATTTTGTAATCTCCAACCACGAATTCACAGCATCATGCATCAGCCTTGTCTATTTGCCTACATACCTACATCAGTCCCAGTGAAGGAGCAAAACTTTGAAGTCTATCCATAAGGACACTCTCTGTGAATGACCAGCTACTTCATGAGCAGTGCTGTCAGAGCAGCAGAAACCCATTGCAGAAACAAGACTGGAGCCCACCTGAGCAGAGCCCACTGGAGCAGCACTGCCATAACCTCCCAGCATAGCTCAAGCAGCCATTTCTCAGAGCTCCAACCTCAAAAACAGCTCACTCCGACGAGTCAACTTTTCAGAACATGAGAAAGCATGTATACAGACACTACAGAGTCACTTGAGGTGATGCACTCTGCTTTGTCAACGTAAGAGCTATATAGATGCTAACAAAGCAATAACTTACTCTCTGTGCATTTCCATACCTCAGTTTCTCCACCTTTGTAGAGCATTTCTTGGGCCCCTCCAAGATCCTGCAGACTGTAAGTCTTCTCTATGCTTCAGACCAGCTCCCTGTGACTATGGCTGCTCTTAACCGTCACCCATCCCCAGCAAGAGCCTTTTCTTCTCTTCCAACCCCCACACTTCCTGTGCATCTTTTTTTTCTTCCCCAGCCAAGACTTTTTCTTAGAGATTAGCACCACCTCCTAATTTTAATAAATTTTTTTTGTGTTCTGCATTTGATGTTTCAGACAGTCCTCTACTGAGATGTTTAAATCCATCTTGTTCGCTGAGTTGCTACAGTTTGCTGCCCTGGTATCTCATGCTGAATAGAAGCCACTGGTAAGTTATCATTTTGTGCTACTTATGAGCAAATTGTGGGCTCCACCACTCAGCAGTTTCTAAATAGTATCAAGATCTCACTTAGACATCTTTTATTGTACATAGAAGATCCACAAACTGAGAAATGCATATGCTGTTAACTGTACTAATTTCAAAGACATTTAAAACCAACAAATACAATAAGTGGAGTGGTAGCACTCATAACAAGTCAGGTTTTACAGAGCTGAAGGTACAGAAGCTTGATTGCATGCTCTCTTTTGCTGCGGTATGGTCAAGAGGCCACAGAAGCTATTTAGACACCTGAAGGTGTCTTCAGGAAAGCTGAACATGATGACAAGGCTTGTTAGATAGAACCGTTGGATTTAAAGAAACCAGTAATAAAAGGATCTGTCCCTTCATTACATGAGATGGTAGAAAGATGAACAAGGATTTTGCTTTTCTCAAGATCTCAGTTACCAAAACATGAAAAAGCAGGAGACCTACAAATGCAGCTGAGTGGAAAAAAAAAAAAAGCAAAATAAATCTGTGTTTTACTGCAGGGATAAAATGGGTATCTGCCATCTGCAGCACACACTCTTAACAACACCAGAGAAGAAACGGTCCCAAAGGGTGACATGGTGTGCGGTGAAAATCCCACCTAATTAATAACAGATGGAAAACACTGAAGTCAAACAGTTTTACATCAAAGTCCAGCTACTGCAAACAGATCAAGCGAGGGGACATGAATCCTATTTTTCTCAAATTAATATTTTTGCTTGTGACCAGCTGCCATCTTTAGCACCTTCTCCACACTGGAACACTTTTGACTTGGTTTTTCTCTCACCACCAGAGCACACACAGATGATTGCTCTTCTTGTACCAGGCACACCTGTTCCACAATGTTATTGGTCAGCATCTGAATTATTTCAAATCATGCATTTTGATGGTTCATGTTACCTGTTTTTCAGCAGTAAAAGCTGGCATTTTTCAGTAGTGACCCAGTGAATAATGATTCCCTAATCTGTGTGATACTAAAAACGACTGGACAATTAAGAACTCGTAGGAAACCTCCTGACACTCTTGTCTGCCATCGCTGCAAAGCCCCAAGGAAATATTTTCAGCTCAAGGCTACAGTACCCGAAGGGGAGTTTGTAGGGGCAACAGGGCTCTATAGGAGCCCTCACACAGACAAACCCCCTCTCAAAACTGCGGAGAAAAGCTTCATAATAAATTTATTAGGGGATGGAGGTAAATTGCGGAAAAAAGTCAAGAATAAAGATATTGGGGGGGGG
>NW_010199104.1:0-220 GCF_000695765.1 Mesitornis unicolor
CGTCCCCGCGCAGGTTTCACCGCCCGTCACCCGTCCCAGCTGCTCCGCTCCAGCTACATCTTCCTCTTCCAGCTGCCATGGCTGCCTGAGCTCCTCCTCTCATTGGCCGACTTCCAGGTGCGTCCTGGCCCCACGTCCCCACCCGGGTCCCCCCTGTCACCTCCCTACCCAACACAGCTCCTCCACGACCACTCAAGGAGGCCGACGCAGGGTCCTTGTC
>NW_010199104.1:314-1662 GCF_000695765.1 Mesitornis unicolor
GAGCAGGAGGTGGACGCGTACCTCTACGGGCTGGCCCAGCCGGGGGGGCTGTCCCCCCCCATCCACTACTACCGCAACCTCTTCGGGTGGGCAGGGCTCGGGGCCAAGGGTGGGGGCTCCTGGTTGGGTCCTCTTGGGTTGGGTGGTGTGGGTTGGGTGCTGGTGTTGGTGGGATCCCATTGGGATGATCCCAGTTGGGTGTTCTTGGGTTGGGTGCTCCCAGTTGGATGGCACTGGGAGCCCATTGGTGGGATCCCTTTGGGATGAGCCCAGTTGGGTCCTCTTGGGTTGGGTTGGGTATTGATGGGATCCTATTGAGATGATCGCAGTTGGGTGCTCCCGGTTGGGGTGCTGGTGCTTGTAGGATCCCATTGAGATGATCCCAGTTGGGTGGCCTTGGGTTGGGTGCTCCCAGTGGGATGGTACTGGGAGCCCATTGGTGGGATCCTTTTGGGATGAGCCCAGCTGGGTCCTCTTGGGTTGGGTGGTGTGAGTTGGGTTGGGTATTGGTGGGATCCCATTGAGATGATCCCAGTTGGGTGCTCTTGGCTTGGTGCTCTTGGGTGGGTGTTGGTGGGATCCCATTGAGATGATCCCGGTTGGGTGCTCGTGGGTTGGGTGCTGTTGTTGGTGACATTCCCATTGGGGAGCTTCCATTGGGGTTGCACCCTGTTGGGTGCCCATGGATTGGGTGCTCCTGGTGCTGGTGGGTTCCCACTGGGGAGCTCCTATTGGGTTGATCCCAGTTGGGTGGTGGTGGTGGGAACCCACTGGAGGGGAGCCCAGTTGGATGCTCTTGGGTTGGGTGCTGGTGTTGGGGGATCCCACTGGGGTAATCCCATTAGGTTGATTCCAGTTGGGTGCTCTTGGATTGGGTGCTCTTGAGTTGGGTGATGTGGTGTTGGTGGGAACCCATTGGGATGATCCCAGTTGGGGGCCCTTGGGTTGGGTGCTCCTGGCTGGGTGCTCCTCGTGTTGGGGGGATCCCATTGGGTTGATCCCAGTTGGGTGTTCCTGGGTTGGGTGCTCCTGGTTGGGTGCACCCAGTTGGGTGGTGCTGGGATCACATTGGGGAGGCCCTTCTTGGGTGAGCCCAGTTGGGTGCTCTTGGGTTGGGTGCTGATGTTGGTGGGATCCCATTGGGGGGATCCCATTGAGATGATCCCAGCTGGGTTCTCTTGGTGTGGGTTGGGTGCTCTGACATTCTCCACGTTGGGGCTCTCCCATTGGGTGCCCCCATTGGGTGCTCCTATTCCAGAGTGTCCACATTGGAGGTCTACACATTGAGACTCCTCCCATTGGGTGCTCCCCCATTTTGGGGTGCCCCTATTGAGGTTCTCCACATTGG
>NW_010199105.1:0-7877 GCF_000695765.1 Mesitornis unicolor
GCCGTCCTCGGGCATGAACATGGGCGGCATGGGCAGCCTCGGCTCCCTGGGAGATGTGAGCAAGAGCATGGCCCCGCTCCAGAGCACGCCACGGAGGAAACGGAGGGTCCTTTTTTCCCAGGCCCAGGTTTACGAGCTGGAGAGACGTTTCAAGCAGCAGAAATACCTCTCCGCTCCGGAGAGGGAACACTTAGCCAGCATGATACACCTCACCCCGACTCAGGTCAAAATCTGGTTCCAGAACCACCGCTACAAGATGAAGCGCCAGGCCAAAGACAAGGCTGCGCAGCAGCAGATGCAACAGGAGAACGGCTCTTGCCAGCAGCAGCAGTCTCCCAGAAGGGTGGCGGTGCCAGTGCTTGTAAAGGATGGCAAGCCCTGCCAAGCAGGCTCCAACACACCCACGGCAGCTATCCAGAGCCATCAGCAGCAGGCAGCTACGACGATCACGGTGGCTACCAATGGCAACAGCCTCGGACAGCATCAGAGCCACCAGACAAACAGTGCGGGGCAGTCTCCAGACATGGGACAGCACTCGGCCAGCCCTTCCTCTCTGCAGAGCCAAGTCTCCAGTTTGTCTCACCTAAACTCTTCTACTTCTGACTATGGCACTGCCATGTCTTGCTCCACCTTGCTATACGGTAGGACCTGGTGAAAGGATTAAACAAAGCAAGAGGAAAAAAAAAAAGGAAAAAAAAAAAGCGCAGATTTTCCCAGTCACACAAATCTCTGTCCTGTCCAAACTACTGGGTGTTTTTATTTTCTTTTTTTTTTCTTTCTTTCTTTTAAAATGCTTTTTTCCCCCCGTTTTTCTGAGTGGTTCTCTAAGGACCTCTAAGAGAGAGAAAGACCTTTTTTTTTCGGTTTTGTTGTTTCTCTTGATGGTTTTGGGTCTTTTTTTTTTTTCTTTCTCCCAAGGTTGTTGTATGGGGTGTTTCAAAAAATTCTGACTAATAACCACGGAGCAGTCTGCAGAAAGAGGACCATCGTTAGGCATGATCTGAAGGCTTGGATTTCAGCTGTACACTTCGCCAGCGTCTATGACTTGCATGTAAATATAGAGATTTTGGGGGATGGGGTGGTTTTCCCCAAAAAAGCGCATTCGCGTCACCCAGACACAAGAAGTAGCTTTCCCCCTCCCCCGGTCTCCTCTCCCAGCCCCGCCGCCAGGGCCAGCGGATGGAGACGTGGAGTCATCAAAGGCTTGGCTTTTATTTTCCTCCTTAAGTTTGATGTGAACCTGTAGCTGTATAATGCTGTCAAAAGTTGGACTAAACCCATAGTTTTTAGTAGCCTGTATATTTTGTTGTAAAAAGAAAAAGAAAAAAAATACAATCAACCAAACCGACCCCCACCTTTTTTATGGACACTGATCGCCCCGTCGTAAATCCTCTGGCAGTTTGTTATTTGCGCACGCCGCCTTTTCCTGTTGTAACTTATGTAGATATTTGGCTTAAATATAGTTCCTAAGAAGCTTCTAATAAATTATACACATTACGAATATTCTTTTTTTTTTTTAATTTCCATTTGTTTCTCCCTCCTGATCCTCCTTTCCCCGCATTTTTTTTTTTTATTTTCTTGATGGAAAAACAACCCGGGTTACTGTCAAACCCTGAAAGGCCTCTGCCGCTCCCAGGGCCCGGACTCTGTTCCTAAAGGGAAGCTGCGCAGGGAGGTAATGAGGTGCAGGATCAGTCCTCAGCACGCACAAGTGACAAGCAAAAGCGTGGGCTTCACATACTTGAGAGTCAAAAGTCCAGATTCATTAGCCCGGTTATTGGGGGGCGGTGGGCACCTCAGAGACTTCTTGCTAAAGAAAGCATAGTATTCTGGAAGTAGAAATTGAAATGCCAAAGGCACGGAGGAGAAAGAAGGTAAAAGTCTAACGCCACTAGAAAGCAAATTAACAAAGAACCTGCTGACAGTTTAGAACATGCGGCCGACCTAAAGAGCGTCCGATTTTAATATCTTGTTAAAAAAAAAAAGTAATAATTTCTACCAGGTTTTCCTATGTACTTGCATTTTAAGGGAAGTATAGTCACCTTATTTATAATCAAAATAAAAAAGGTAGTTCATTGCGTACGACGTAGTTTTAATTAACTTTCTTTATCAGACTGTATTTAATTTTCTATGCGCACACGGCTGCTCAGTTTCTCCTACACACATCCACTCACTCTCCAGACGAGGGGTTAGCTGCAGGCTGGTCCTCAACTTAACGCGGATTGTTTGGGGGGTTTTTGGTGTTATTCGTTTATTTGGTTTTGGGTTGTTTGGTTTGAGTTTTGGTTTGGTTTGTTGGTTGTTTTTTTTGTTGTTGTTGTTTTGGTTTGGCTTGGGGTTTTTTTATTTTGGTTGTTTTGGTTTTTTCCCCTGTAGCGATCTGGGAAGCTTGCAAAGAAGGAGTCGAGGAGAAAGTGCGTGTGCGCGCACGTGTGCGTGGGTGTGCGTGGGTGCGCGGGGGTGCGCGGGGTGCGCGCCTGTCTGAAGCACCGAGAGGCGGTTGGTGGGGAGGTAAATGTTAGGGGTGATGCAAGGCAATTTAGGTATTATCTTTGCTGTAAATATATAAAGCATATCAAGTTAAGCAGCTCGTATCGGACAAGCCCGAAATACATGTAACCCGCTGTCTTTCGGGTCCCAAATATCCCTTTTTGTGAGTGTAAGAAGTTCCCCATCCTAAAAGACCTCGTAGCGTGTTTTCCTTCGCATCTGCTGCTCATTTTCAGTTTTTTCTCTAGATCCCCTCAGTAAAACCACGGAAGTGAATCGCAGTCATTGAAAGACCTCTGAATCACAGAGGTATTATGAAATGCTCATATTTTCGAAGAGAAAGCAAGCATCTTGCCCGAGATGGAAACTACCCATCCTCCAGTTTAAGTAGCAGCTTTCGAAAGCTCCAGTCTTTTATTTATACAAGATAGCCGATGTTACTCGGACACCGAGTGCTCGTTTGGATGGAGAAAAAGGGAAAAAAAGAAAAAGATTATCGGATTCTTTCTGCCTCCCCTCTCCTTTATTTCTAACTAGAGAACATCACGTGTGGCAACAGGAATTTCGAGACCTTTCATTCTTTATATTATGTCCTGATTTCTACAGCGAGATTCTTAACTAACCTGGAGAATATTCTCTATTTTTTGTCTTTCTTTACTGAGGATATTCGTTTCAGAGCTCTTAAGCATGGCAGGGGTGGTCTGGAGCTTAGTGCTGTTATTTCTTCTAAAAGAAGCAAGCGTTTGGGGTTCCTGGTCCGTGGCACAGCGCTGCCAGCTCCTGCGAAGTGAGTGAGAGTGGGGGTAACTCAACGGATTTTTAAAATTAGGGTTAGTTTCTCCCGGATTTAATATACAAGACCGTGAGGGAAAGTGCCGTGGTTAAGTCGACATTTCTCCTTCAGATGTAATTAATGTTTGCATCCTTTCAAACACAGGAACATTCAAAAGCGAGGAGCACTGGAAGGCATTAATAAAGCCGAGAAATATTATTTTGCCTCCCCTCCCATGTTTGAGTTAGCATGTTCGATAGAGATCCAGCCAGTGGCTTCTCATTATAGACTTCGGGGGAAATAAATGAATTTTATTGTGTCTCGACAACCTCATAAACACATATTTGATGGTGGGTGTAATTACTGTAATGGATTATTATGTACACTGACTTATCTTTCTTAAACTAGATTTAGTTTCGATTAAATAAACTCGTTTCCACTTTGTCTGATGTCGGCTTAGTTTAAAGTCTGTTTACTTGTTCCACAGAAAGGTGAATTCATCTCTTTATTAAGCACTAGAGACCGAGCAAACACAGTTCAAACTGTATTTACATATCAATCAGGAGAAATGCAAACAAACTGCTCTTTAACAATTTTATAGAGTTTTTTATGACATTGTGTTATTACCTTTTATCATAAAATTCTTTGTATAAACCAGTTATGCCTTGATGGGGATGAAGATATTTCGGGGAGAAGGGGTAAATACATTTTAATCTCCAGTCTCCCTCGAGAGCACTCACGAGAACTTAGTCACTGTACAGCTTTCCTAAATTAAAATAAGTGCCTCCGTCTGAACGCCTGCTTCTTCCAATGCGCTGATTTTCAGTCTCCCGGTAATCAATGCAGAACTTGGATAATGGGACGGAGAATGGGACAGGGGGGGTCCTGATTCAAATCTGAAATGACGGGAGAAAAGCACGTTCCCAGTGTAACTTTTCCTTTATCGGCGTGAGGCAGTGAGCACTCCGTGTTTGGAGAGATGAAGGGACCTGGTGAGGGATAGCTATTCCCTCCCACCCCCCAACTCCCTGGAACTGCCTGTGAATGTAGGAGAATCGCGGAGGGCATTTTTTTCCTGCTGTAAGTAGGAGTTCATGTTTGAGTGCCATGAAAAGTGCATATAGTGGCACAGCAGGCTGTGAAAAAGAAAAGTCCAAAAAACCCCAATCCAACAAAAAAAACATCACCACCGCTAGCACTGCCACAACAACAGCAACAATAGCAAAAAGCTTCTTCATATTTGCTGTTTTATATGAAAACAGGTGGGGGGTGGTGGGGGGTGTTTTTGTTGTTGTTGTTGTTGTTTCCCAGCAGCCCGTTAGCAACAGGGATGCTCAGGAGGGAGCTGGGGGAGGCTGCGGCGCCGGGGCCTGCCCGGGCGCTGCTGCTCCGCGGCCGCGGGCTGAGTGATGGAGCAGAGAGGAGCTGTTACTGGCCTTGAGGAGAGGGTCAACGATGGGGTCCCGATCGAAAAGTATATTGCCTGCATCTCGGTTCAAAAGGCAGTGTAGGGTCCTAAGACAGTGTTCAAAGTGCAGGTCCCAAACAATGTAATCTGAGACAGCTCCGCGATGACACCAAGGGAAGTTGCCACGGCAGGGAGGGAGGGAAAAAAAAGTGGTTTAGGAGTTTTGTGGCGGAGCGCAGGTAGAGGGGCCTCGCTGGGAAGGCAGCTCCGGTCCAACTTGTTGTGAGGGCTGCTTTTACAAAAGGGGACCTAGAGGTAAAGACTGAGTGACTTCTGAAGATTTTCAGTCCTTTCGGGGCCGTGTCGGAGCAAAGCTGAGAAATACTTTTTCTTTCTGTCTGACCCGCTGTTCCTCTCATGATCCCCTTCAGTGGGGGAAACCCCCCCCTCCAAACCCTAAGTAAATGGTAATACTGTTTATATGTATCAAATGTGTACAGAGATCTGACCCAGTATGGCTCTTCCTATGAGGCAGAGAGATTTCCGTCTCTGGAAAAGTGGTGAATAATACGAAATGACTTTTTCCCCCCCCTTGGCTGCAAGCACATTAGGGAACAGGTAAGGTCAAAGTTTTCTATATCCTATGTCTTTCTCTCGAAGGCTTCTGGTCACAAGACGGTGAATAACATGTATGGATTTAAAAAGAAACTGAAATTCATTTTGATGCTTAAAAAAACTTACTATGAAGAACATGGCTAGAGAGGAAAACGTTAAGTATGGCATTTAATCTTCGATGTAAAGGTTTTTGTTAGGTGGAGGAGGAAGAGAGAAATCGGTATTCATTTTTTTTAAACAATGACACAGACATTGAGAGGCAAAGACATTTACAAATGACCGAATGCATTACCTACGAAAGATAGTAGTCCTGTGCCGACGTGTAGAAATGGAAAAAAGTTAAAAATGTATATTCTAAAAATATTTACCAAGTGACTAACAATACTTCGGTCTATTTTTACTGGCTAGCTCCAAATCTCACACTAACAACTAAATCCGAATACGATGGCTGTTGTTTTCTGAGTTATATTTCTATTTATTAAACACAACATGACTTTTCGAGTAATTCTGAATTAGTCTATAGGCTGTGCTTCTTTAGCAAGTGAATTTACACAGCTGATTTTAGTGAACGTGTACCACTTATTGCATTCATTCAATGAGAACTCCTCAGATCATTCTGAGTAAAGCTTCATCGATACAGGGGCTCCTTAAAGTGTACAGGAAAAGCAAAAAGCGCACGTACACATGAGGTTGTTGTTGTTTTGTGGGTTTTTTTGGGGGGGGCTTTGTTTGTTTGTGTTTCTGTTTGGTTGTGTGGTTGTTTGTTTTTGTTGTTGGTTGTTGTTTTTGGTTTGGCTTTGTTGGGGGTTTTTTTGGGTTTTGTTTTTGTTTTAAATAAAAGGATAGTTGCAATGCTAAGAAAACTAAGTAAGGCATGAGATCTTCGCTTCCCTCTGTTCTGGTGGATTTCACCGGAGTCCTTCTCTATCAAGTAAATTTGGGCAAGTAGTATCGTGTTAGAAAGCGACAAATTTACATACACCTGGAATCCTGGAGGGAACAGACTTTCTTGCTTCATATCAAAGGTGTTGCTGAAGTGGCTGAGTTCATTTCAGTGTGTTACTGACCTAATAACGTGACTGTAGGACACAGTTCTTTCGGAGTTTCTCTCGGTGCTTTTGTTTCTTAAACTTTTTGTTTTCGGTTCTGCTGCTTCCCAGGGAAGCTCTTAAAAATATTATCTTTTTTTTGAGCACCTTCTTCGTCTGGGCTTTTGCTCTTAACCTGCGGGTAACTTCAGAAATGAAAGGTTGCTGCTGCCAAACGGGGTGCAAGAAATTCCCCGTCCCCTGCACCTCTCTCGGCATCAGCTCACGGCAGAGGGAAAAAAAAAGAAAACAAGTGTATGACCGATGCGGAGTGTTTAGTGAGCCTATATACGAAATATACCTGTAGATTTGTGCATCTCTCTGTAGGCGTTGTTGTGCCCGGCATTAACTGCGAGATCTGGGAAGCAGAGGTGGGCAGGAATAGGAAAACTCTCACTTCGAGATTCATTGCCCGCTGGCCTGTGTCTCCTCTGCGCTCTTTATTTCACACCGAGGAAATCCTCCCGCGACTTCCCGCCTTTGCCCACCCGGGGCTGCCCCGTGGGGATGGAGGGCGACGGGAGTAGGCGTTGTTGTGCCCGGCATTAACTGCGAGATCTGGGAAGCAGAGGTGGGCAGGAATAGGAAAACTCTCACTTCGAGATTCATTGCCCGCTGGCCTGTGTCTCCTCTGCGCTCTTTATTTCACACCGAGGAAATCCTCCCGCGACTTCCCGCCTTTGCCCACCCGGGGCTGCCCCGTGGGGATGGAGGGCGACGGGAGGGAGGCGGGCAGCGCCGCAGACCTCGGCGTGGCACCCGCTCCTCCGTCCCCGTCACCTACAAAAAAAAAACCTAGCCACATATGCATACAAAAACCCCAAAACAACCCGCCACGGCTAAAGTTGCCGCCGATGCTCGGGTTGTCCGTCGAGGGGAACGGGCCTGATCCTGCCCTTTGCCAGCGGGGTCTTCTGCGTGCGGAGGACGGGCTCTCCCGCGGGAGTCGGCAGCAGCCCAGCAAAGTTCCTCGCCCGCCGGTTACAGGCGACCGAGGGCAGCGCCTGGCTCGCTTTTTATTTTTAAAATGTCACCCAAGGCAGCCACTGCCTGCGCTGCCAGGCTCTCAGGCTGCAGGTGCTCCCGGGCAGATCCAGCTGTGCGCATCCACCGCTTCTCTTGTCTTTGGCACACAGGGAGATACCCAGGCGGGAGGGCTGCAAACGCCGGGCCAGGAACCCCTTTGACTTTCGTCCAAACGCAGCTCCCAAACGCCCAGACAAGCTGTTGACCGCCTGTGGCCCCTTGCCATGGCTAGGGCGAGTGGCACTGGGCTCGGAGACCCGGCGCTGCCCCGTCAGAGCAACACACCCCACACTCGCCTAGCGCGGTAATGACAGGGAAGTGCGTGGCACCTCCGCAGTAACAAAAAAAAACCCAAAAACGATCGAGGACGGGATGCGGCCGGATGAATTTGTGTCTTCGCAAAGGTACTGTGCGAGTGCGGGGAAGAACGAAGGACAGGTCCCAGCACTGGCATCTTCTGCGCTGTCAGAGGTTTCCC
>NW_010199106.1:0-8106 GCF_000695765.1 Mesitornis unicolor
CTACCCTTCCTGAATCCATGCTGACTGGGCCATAAAAATAATAATTTAGTAACAAACAGGAACAAATTAACCCTGGGAAGAGAGTTTGCATCCTTTCAGAAAATAAAAGAGTCATATAATGCAAAAACAATACACCCAGTAAGGTAGACTAAGGTTTTTAGAGGTGATGATCTGTTCTCTGGTTTGAATAGTCAGATAGCATAAGGAAGAAAATTTTAAGCCTATAAATGAAAAGTACGCAAACATGTTTACTAGAAACTACTTCTGTGTAACATTTTGAGATTGAAATCTTGAAGTAGTCTTATATCTAGACATCTAGATTGGACTAGACATTACGGTTGGACTTGATGATCTTAGAGGTCTCTTCCAATCTTAATGATTCTGTGATCTGTGAAGCTACTGCCCACCCATTAGCATAGGCCTCTGCTTGGAGAAGCTACACGTGAAGTACTGGGCATATTTTTTGGATTCAGTTAGTATCTGTAATGGCATATATTTCACAGCTTTCCAACTGAAGGCAGCATGAAGGAAAACCAACTGAAAATCCTTCTTTGCCTCTGTTTTCCAGAACCAAGTAAGGTAGCCTAATTGACTAATCCTGGCAATATTATTGTCTGCCTCCAGTAAAAAATAGAGCTAGAAGTAGTCTAACAGGAGAAAATGGTTTTGCAAACTACATCACATCATGTTAATCAACAGAGCATCAGGGTGAGGGGTTCAGGAGGGCTGTAGGCCTCTTATTGTCCAGTGCAACAAACACTCCTTTGTACAGGGAGGGGGAGCAGCTCAGCTCCCCGTGTTTGGATCACGGCTGCATCAGCCCTACACACCATTATTTGTGCCCACAGACGCAGATCAAGTCAGTGACATTTTCTTACTGGGTGCCTGGCTTGCTGAGAAAGGGGCAGAAACTCTTACCCATTTTGGGCTGGTACGTTTAAGTGTATTAAGACTTTTAGGACAGGGTTCTTACAGCTGCAAAACCTCTACTAGGCCATTACAGCAGTGACATAAACAAGGAGCAGTAAAACTTAAAAGAGTTTACATTTGCAATACTCACCACTCCGATAGCCCAAGGCTACAGCCAAATCCATGGAATTATAGCCAGCATCTGTTTCAATAGTTGGATCAGCACCACTTTCTATGTAAAACAGGAAAAGAAGCTCATATTTCTGACAAGGCAAACTGATAGTACTTTATGACTTAGTTCAGTTAGGACAGTCTACTTACCAAGGAGAATTTTTACACATTTCACATGGTTTCCATGTACTGCATATAGTAAAGGTGTGCCTCCATTCTGCAAGAGCAGGGAAAAGCCTTAGACACTTAATGACTGAGCAGTCTGCAACTGTAATTCCTTAACATAGCAGCATACTTCTATGTACCAGTAAGAAGTCACAGGTTTTATAAAAATGAAGTTCTGTTTTGGTTCTTCACAACGTCCATACTTTTTTGTTTACTGTTAAGACCGTAAGCTCACCCTCCTACAAGGGCCCAGCATTAGTCTCATTCTCTTTTTACCAGTAAGTCAGAACTAGTAAGAGCAACTTCTCTTATGCTATGGAAGTTCTGAAACTCTCAGATATTTCAGAAGAGGTAGAATGATTCTCAAACCCATGCCACTGCTGTGCTGTTTCAAACTTTTGACCAAAGCACCCTGTGACAAAAATGCAATCTAGAATCTTACCCAGTCATACTCATTGACATCAACTCCACAGTCAAGCAGCATCTTGACAATATCTGTGTATCCTTTACTGCAAGCCAGTGAGAGGGCACTTTCTCGCCCTTTCCCCAAAATCTGAGGATCTGCACCCTGAAATATTAATCATAAAAAAATTATCATGCTTTTTTTTTAAAAAGTAAGGTTTTACACAGAACTTAACTTCAAAACTTTCAATTGTATAGCAGCATTGACAAACTTAGGAAGGCAAATTGAACCAAAAAGTAAATGTAGTAAATGAACTAATGAAGAGATGAAAAATGAGGTATGTTCTTTTTCCTTACATTCTGGAGGAGAAATTCCACTACTGCTATCTGTCCATGAGCTGCAGCCCACATCAGAGGGGTAAATCCTTCTTCATCCTTATGATTGATTACATTTTCTGTTTGAAGAAAAACATGCAATTTAGTAATCCCTTTCACTAATGCACTATGTGAACTGGTGAAATACGTTGACGTATCCATGGTGAATGGACCAAGCTACCAGTGTATCCTAAAGGTCATTCTTATCTTAACTTTAAAAACAAAATTCTGTCCCAGTGTTGGTGCAAGTATCTTAGCCCAAGAAAGAAAAAAACATCCAACTGACCAATTAAAATTTAAGAGTTGGGTTTATTTGGTTTTTTTAAGCTATAAAAATCAAGCTCTATTTTTACTCTGAAATGTTACAAATTGTCTGTAATCTGGGCTTTATCTTTGCAAAGAAGATAGAGGTACATTCTGTATTATACTGTAGAAAGTGTTTTTCTTCAATTGAGTGTGACACAATCTTGTAAAGAATTAGCTTGCAAAGCAATACAGATAGTATAATTCCATTCTCCCTAGAGTTCATGTCATCAATAGGGTGTTTTGTGAAAACAATGAATGTCTACTTCTAGTGGAGTTGGAGAAGGAAAAAGAACTATTTTTTTAACAATTGGGTAACTGAAATAGTCGAGTTGGATTTTTTTTTTATACCTAAAAAAACAGATGTCTTTACTATCTTAAAAAAAATCCCATGCTTATCATAGCACCATAATACACATTTTTAACTGTTACTGACACCCCAGTATCAATTTGCTTTTCATGCACATGAAAAAAAAGCCCCCAGAACTCTTCTGATATAACTAACAGATTCTCCCTTATAATTTCCATGGATTACCTATACAGCTGGGGAGCAGCGGAAGGAAGGGATTTACCTATGACTTTTATTAATGCGAATTAATTTAAAACCCTAACCACAGCAATGAATGAAAGACTGATGTGAAACAACAGTCCATATCCACAGAGAACAATTACCTCAAATATCCTTCAATTTGTGCTAGAATTGAGGATTTTTTAAAATATAGCCTTGGGGGAAAAGTTAAGCACACAAGGGTATAAATGCCTCAGAGAAAAAAGGAAGGCATTTAACTTCCCTCTGTCTTACCTTGTTCAATACGTGTGGCCAAATATAACATTTCTCCCTGAGCAGCAAGCTGATGAACTGATAAAGCTGCAAAAAGGGAAGAAAAAGCATGTGTTACACCAATTTTTGTTCTGCCCTATTTGGAGTTGGGCATTACACGTCCATTGACTTGATCAGCACAGAACTTGGATTTGAGAGTGTAGATAGGTTTTCATCTTACACTCTGAACTGGAATCACTATCTTAGAAACTGAAAAGTTTCCAAAGAGTTTCATAGGTTCAGGTAATTTTTAAACCAATCTATAAATCATACTAGAATGCAAAGATACTTTCTACACTGACTCTTTGCAAGGCAACATGCTTTCTTCTCTGCTGCTTGGTCAGTAACCCAAGATAACAAAGAACGTTTATCAAATGAGAATAAGCATGCTTTGATAAATTAAGGCTGTGCAGTTTAAAAATTACATCTAAGATCACATGCCATCAGGAGACCTGTCATGTTGCTTAATAAAGCCTGTAGCATGACTCCTCACTCACTGCAATGTGCAACAGATCAGACATTATGAAACTGTACAGAATGTGACATCTACAGGTGAAGGAAATTATTCTGATTTATTTATTTGTAATAAAAAGTACCAAGTATTAAAAGAATAATTCTTAAGGGATTATGAAGAAAAAAAACCTCCCACAGTAAACTGCACAGGTGGACAGTTTTGACAATTACAACTTGGAACAAATCTGAAAGGTGTACATTATCTACATTACATAATAACAAAATTAGCTAATGATTACGTATTATGTAAATGTTCACTGTCCTCTTCCTATTCACTACATGAAAGTTTGATTTTTTTTTTTTTTCAGAAAGATTGTGTATCTTGTTCAGTGGCCTATGTAGCAGCTCCAGATTGATTTTTCCCATGCAAAAAGCCTTTTTTAAAAAACATTGGACTTATAATTTACAGAGGAAGTGATCCGTAGATGAAGTAAATTACACATAATTAATTTACAAAGAAAATGCTTGACAATTAAGAATAACAAACCCCCATAATAGACAATCATGATATCTGCAGTAATCTGTAGCATTTACCAATCACCTAATTTCAGTAAATTTTACAAAATACACAAGTTCTGAAAACAAGTATATGAAGCACATTAACTTAAAGCTTAGAAAGGATCAGAAAAATCTTCACCTATATTTTTTTAAAATCAAGAATTGGATCTTTTCCAGAAAATATACTTCAGTTGGGAATTCAACACAGCAGGTGGATAACTATTTTATGGCTGGAACCATGTGAAATTACACGAGGCTATCTCAGTATTTTCTTCCTGTGTTGAAGATTATGACAGCATCAAACAAAAAAATCTGAAAAAATCTGTCAAGCATCTAACATACAGCTCACAAAATAATTACTAACAGTAAGACAGGAGAATACTTACAGTTTACAAGCAGAGGTGTTGTAGAGACTTCATTTCCCCTGTGTTTGTTAGTTAGGGTAGTTGATTGTTTTATTGGTGAGAAATGCTTAGTAGTTGATGGAGTATAAACATGTCTTACTTGGATACCAGGGGAAGGAGAAGTGTGGATGTTGCATTCAGCTACATTGAACAGAGAAAACAGACAGGATTTTAGTACTAGTAAGGGCACTAAAAGCAAGCCACAGATTCTAAGTTAAGCTAGAAAGCACCAATATCACAAGATCTTTAAAACCCATGTTAATTAAGCTTTGTGACATGTGCTTTTTCCATTGTGTATTGTGAGAGTTGAATAAGGCCTGTTTTAATTTCTAGCATAGAACAATGCTGCTACCCCATATGTCCAGTATGGTGCAATGTCACCCACAGACAAGTTAGTGTCTAAATAAGGCTTTGTTTAGATTTTCAATGTGCCTGGCATGGATTTATTAGGTAGGATGGCTCCACTTAGACTCTCACACCCTCACTAACACTCTCCAGTGCAGTAACATGATGCAGGTTTGGTCAGCCATGTAGTCAGCTCATCCCTTTGTCCACTCTCTAACCAGTCCACTGCATGGGTGGAGACAACCACTAATCTCCTCCACCAGGACTTTTTCCACTCTAGTAGGATAAAATTGTAACTGCATTATGACTGCCTTATGAACACTCATCCAGCAGGAAGAGAGATACTCTACACTAACTTACGTGAGATGCAACAGCAGGTCACCACTTAGAATTCAAGAAGTCATTCAGTGCTGCTGTGTTCATTTGTATTAACTTTTCTAGCTTTCTATTAGAATATAATGGCATGTTATTACAAAATATGTGTGTTATCTTGGCTTATAATCCTCAAAATCAGCTTTGAGAGGTAGCTAAAGAATTTCTAAGAAGTCAACTGATTAAATACTGGAAAAACATATTGAAGGATTAAACTTCATTATTGGCTAAACTGATTTGACCCCAGTGTGCACTAATAATTAATGACTGGAAGCTAATTAACAAGCACACTGAATTCACACCATAGAGAACTTCATGATTATAGACCCAAGCACAAATTCAGGGAGAGGATCAATTACAAGTAGAAGGCAACGGGATGAAAATGAAATTACATTTTGTTTGCCAATCAAATAGCTACAGCTGATGTGATCAAATTAGGAGACCTACCAGGGATTTTTGACCTGCGGTCCCTGGATTCGCAAGACTACTTCTAAAGGGTTCACAAATGTTACCTAAGAAAAACAACCCTACTGCTGATGGGTCTAAATTTCCCATTCAGGTCTGCAGCTCCACTAGTAAGCACTTAGGGCCTGCAAATCAAAAAAATTTGAAAATTACAGTGGCTGAACTGCAGCCGAACAATACAAATCAGAGAGATCATAAAAATCTACAATAGGTCTGCATTTGTATTTGTTATAGGAATAGGACAAATTCAACCTCATGAAAAGATACATGACCATCAGGCTGAAAAATTACAGTGAGCACTGGAATCCACAATTATTGAGGGGAAACAGATGCAAGTCCTAATTATGTTCTCTATTGATAAGCTCAGCCATAAAAAAGCACAGATCACTTTTGATGAAGCTACCCAGCAATGGCTGGAGATTAGCTGCAGGTATCTAGAACTGCTGCAACATTCACTTCCACATAGTGCAAAGCTGAACTGGCAAGTCAAACACTCCAACTACAGACTTCGTACAGACATGCTAATAAAACAAAGTCAACTGCATGACCTATGTTATTTTGTCATCGTATTTGTGAAAAGATAAAATATATTGCAGAAAGCTAATGAAGTTGAAATGATGAGACAGTGCTTCCAGTAGGGTTTTGTAGACACACACACATAGAACAGTGTGTAGCATATTGTAGAACATGCTACACAAAAGAAAAAAGCTTGTTTTCATGATCAGTATCAGCTCTTACTACCTTAAATTACAGACATTTTGTGTCACTACTATGCCAACTAAAAAAAATAATTAAAATGTGATTTAAAAAATAATCTCAGAGGAAATTAATTTTACATTAATAATCCAATATGCATATAATAAAGGTATTAGGGGAACAAATCTTAGAAAACTGTTACTTACAGAAAGTAACTGTTACTTATAGAAAACAATAAGGCAGAGGCTTTTTTTTTTATAAAAACAAAACAGCTTAACAGGATGACACAGTCCACACATAACAATTTGTACCATAAAGTTTGACCTTTAAATAAGACAGATGCCACTTCAAGGTCAGAGTTAACTTGGTCTTGAATATTTTTACTGTCCTCCTCATTCAAGGATTTCACAAATCGTGAGCAGACGTTCATATCGAATCGACTGGGCAAAATGAATTTCATTCCCATAGTGACACTCTGAGCTGGGCCTTCTTCTGTGCTAGAATCAACCTGATGCTCCACTTTAATGTCCGGCATGGGCGGAAGGCTGTAGCTAGTGGTACATTCTTCCACAATTAACTGGGCCCCAACGTCTAAGTTTGTTGAAGATGCCATGGCCTCAGTCATGTTAAAGCCTTATGCAAAATGTTTCTTCATAATTTCTAGGCAAGAGCAGTTCCAACCAGCCAAGCCGCATCTAAAGAGATACGGATGTTTAAACAACCTGCAACGGAACATATGTAAGTAAGTTAACAACATTCTAGTGAAGTGATGCATAAAAATACACCAATCTTGGGTTCATTTAACCTTATGACATTTGGTTTTCACAGTCAAAACCTTGGTGAAGTATCAATCTTACTGCTGTCACAAATCTTGTTGATCAAATCCTCCATTTACATTTATCACGTGGTTATTAAACTGAATACCACAATGAAGCCAGTAGAAGTTTCATCTAAGTGACCTTCCAAATATGAGTCTGGTTACAACCAACCGTATTTATACCAAGACAGGAACGAACTGAAGATTACTTTATAGCCTAAAGACATTAGACTTTAAAGAAAGATTAAAAGTTATTTTATACCCCTTTATGACTCCAAGTGTTTTCATAACCTGAGCGAACTAAATGGCTTCTACCATAGGCGTAGGAAAACAAGAAACCCCCTTTAGATCGACATCAGTAGAACACCCCAGTACACCCACGTCTTTCTGAGAGCACCGCGAGAAGCCTCAGACCAGGCCAGGCTGCCCGGCAGGGCAGAGCGGCCCGGCAGCCTCGGGTACTACTGACGCCCTCCCCCCGCACTGCAGGCCACCGCGAACTAAATGGCTTCTACCATAGGCGTAGGAAAACAAGAAACCCCCTTTAGATCGACATCAGTAGAACACCCCAGTACACCCACGTCTTTCTGAGAGCACCGCGAGAAGCCTCAGACCAGGCCAGGCTGCCCGGCAGGGCAGAGCGGCCCGGCAGCCTCGGGTACTACTGACGCCCTCCCCCCGCACTGCAGGCCACCAGCTCCGGGACGGAGAAAGGGAAGTGATACTCTACAGGCTCTCCAACACTAGGGCGGAAGTGACGCTCTATCACCACAGTGACGATTGGCTAGGAAGAGTCGCCTCCTGATGACGCATGCCGATATGTGCGTGCAAGCTCTTCTTGCGGAAGGTGT
>NW_010199106.1:8507-10608 GCF_000695765.1 Mesitornis unicolor
ATTTGAAAAATGACTTGGTTCTAAATGGAATGTTGAGTTCTCTGTAAAAAGAGTAGGTTTTGTTTTGTAGTTTTCATCTTTGATGATGTGCTTATGTGTATTTAATGATTTGTATCGCAACTGTTTTAGACACCTGTTCAGATAAAGGAATTCGGCGCAGTAAATAAGATTGACTTCTCCCCAGTTCCTCCATATAACTATGCTGTTACAGCCTCCTCAAGGGTAAGTGGCTTTGAGTTCTCTGTAAAAAGAGTAGGTTTTGTTTTGTAGTTTTCATCTTTGATGATGTGCTTATGTGTATTTAATGATTTGTATCGCAACTGTTTTAGACACCTGTTCAGATAAAGGAATTCGGCGCAGTAAATAAGATTGACTTCTCCCCAGTTCCTCCATATAACTATGCTGTTACAGCCTCCTCAAGGGTAAGTGGCTCTTCTGAGGTTTTTATGTTCTTGTCTTTCAGTTGGTATCATATGAACAAACTTAATGTCTTCTTGTTTTGCCAGATCCACATTTATGGTCGTTATTCTCAGGAACCAATTAAAACGTTTTCTCGCTTCAAAGATTCTGCTTATTGTGCCACATACAGAGATGATGGCAATCTGCTTGTTGCTGGCAGCGAGGAAGGTAGCATTCGCCTCTTTGACATAAGTGGAAAAGCACCACTGAGACAATTTGATGGTCATACTAAGTAAGAAGTGCTGTTTTTTCCTTTGTGTGCATAAGCTTGTTTAGTGTATTTGTATCTATCTGCTTTGCTTGTCACTGAAAATATTAGTAGTATTGATCTATGTTGTTTGCAACTGTCTCGCATAGATCATACTGAAATGTAGATTTTTAAATTGAATTCAGAATTAGAGTGACTTTTCAAAATAAAGCATGAGTACATGGAAGAATAAATAAATTTTCTAATTCAGGTAGGTGTCTGTTAATATGTTGTGTAGATGTAGTCTTGTTAGTTCATGGCACTGATAATCACATTTTCTTTGAAGCTGCCATTGAATGAGTTCTAAAAAGTGGCTAAGTAACAATGAAGAAATATGCCAGGAAGAGCAGGAATCACTTAAAAAACAAAACAGAAGAAGTATGTGATGTAGGTAGGGGTCAGGTGGGGTGGGAAATGGAAGGAGTTAGAAGCCAAGCTCTGATGAACCAGTGGGGAGAAGACAATGATAATATTTAGATTAAACAGATTGCTGTACTATGTTAGACCAATAAGTCTTTTATCTGTCTCAAACAACAGCAGCAGACCCCTCTTTGCTGCTGAAAAGGCAGACCAAGAGTGTTTCTGTTTGAGGTCAATGGTTGTAGATTGGGTATCATTTTATGTCCTAATAGCTAGATTAACTGTAATAAGATTCAGGATATCTGTGTTTTCTGTCAAAGTCATTCTCTGTTGGAAAGTTATGATGATAATACAGATTTAAGTAGTTATTTTAAAAGACAAGAAGAGTGTGCAACCCAGTCATACTTGAAACTTAACTATTGTACATTTATTCCAAGAGACAGTGCTAGTACACAGACCTCTTAACTAATAAATACAGAAGTTACAGCTTACATAAACATCTGTCAGCATGACCCTTTTCTGTCTGAAAAGAAAAAAAAACTGTTTTTTAATCTCTAAAGTGAGACCTTGTAACTTCCAACAGTAAATACTTTGCACTTTTAAGTTAGAGGGGATACTTCAATAAGCTTGTCGTACAGATCAGCTGTTCTGGAAACAGGTATATGTTTTAACTTTGAATATTGTGGACCTTGGTTTCTAGAGCTGTTCATGTAGTGGGCTTCCTGTCTGATAAATACCGAATATTTTCTGGTGGTGATGATTATTCATCAAATTTGTGGGATATTCCAAGTGCTACAGAAATCGTCTCATACAGTGAACATACTGACTATGTGAGATGCGGCTGTGCAAGTAAACTGAATGAAGATGTCTTTATAACAGGTTTGATTTTCTTTATTTTGTATTTGCTGTTTTTGGATTGGATTGAAGAAAAATGCAGAAAGTTAGTTTTTGATACAGTAGGATCTTGCTCATTATACTGTAAACACGGAGGATCTGTCCTCCTACTTTGTTGTTCCCTTTTTGGTTGCTTTTTAA
>NW_010199106.1:10629-20667 GCF_000695765.1 Mesitornis unicolor
TTATTTTTTAACATATTTTTGCTTTAGCCTGTTAGGGTTAATGGGACCATTCTGACTGGCCTTTGAAAGTTTTTAAAGAAAATTTTATTAATGCATCCTTTAGTTGGGATTGACTGAATTGTTATATCATGTTTCTGGAGGAGGACACTAGTTCCATTGTAGTTTGTACAGTCCAAAGCTGGCAGACTCAAACATGAAAGGTCGTGTGAGGAGTTACTTGAAACCAGTTGCTTTTGATTATCATAGGTGTAGTTTTCTAATAATCTGTGGTATATTCCTATGAATTAACTAGTATTCCTTGCTTCAGAAGGCACAAAAGACTAGGTTACCTCAGGTTGCCTGATGTTTATTGTTACAAATACATGTGATTAATGGAAGGAAAATAAAATAAGACTTAAATTAGTTCTAAGGCCTGACATGTTGCTAGGGCTAGAGTTGGATGACATGTTACCTGAAGGCTGTAAATTTACCAAGTTAAGCCACAAGGTGTTCTAAGTCTGTTGTTTAAAACTGTTTCCTTTTGGCAGGAGCTCCTTTAGTTTGTGAGACATGGCTCTTTTAGTTCCTGAAGTAATTGAAATTATGAACCTGACTCTATATATGATATTGTTTGCAGGTTCCTATGATCACACTGTGAAACTATTTGATGCACGGACAAAAAGTAGTGTCATGACAATAGACCATGGCCAGCCTGTGGAGAGTGTGCTTCTATTCCCATCTGGTGGACTTCTAGTATCTGCAGGTACTTCAATAAAAATAAATTTCTGTAGCTCTAATTTGAGAAATATTTCAGCTGTGTGTTTCTTGTGTGGTGGTGTCATTTGTTAATGACTGACATAATTTGTTAATAACATTTGATAATGTGACAGCTGGATTTCTCAAAGATCTTCTTCAGGAATCTGTGTTGATCTGGAATGTGAAGGTAGGGGTTGTGCTATGACCTGATGACTCCTCCTTACCCAGGGAGGGGAATAAGGAAAAGGAAAGGAAATGCATGGGTTGAAATAGAAATAGTTTTAATAAAATAATAACAAAAACTAGTATTAATGACAATATTAATATAAAGTACAGAGTTATATTCAGCCAGTACAGTGGGGGAGTAGCCCTCAGAGGCAGGGTGGTAGACAGGTCTCTGGGAGAAGGAAGAGGGAGGAAGGGCTGTTCCCAGAAAACGGGTTGTTTTCTGGGACATGACGTTTGTGGTGTGAAATAATACTAATTGGTCAGCCTGGGGGATCAGCTACCCTGGGCTTCTTCTTGTTACATCAGAAGTCCTGTAACCCAGAGGTACCTAAATTTTTATTATTTTTAATTTTTTTTTGTAAGGAATGTGTTGAATTGTTCAGCTGTGCCTGCAGAATAGCCTAAGAAGGCTAATAAAAAAGAGCAGGGTTGTAGTGTGTCTTGTCCCAGAAGATAGGCATAATTGATGGGGATGGTGAGTAGGTACAGAAAACTCTTGTGTTATGAGGGAGACAGTGTATCACTCTGTGAAAACGTCTCCAGAGAAGCATAAATGTGTAAAAATGTCAAACTGTCTTTGTGTTTCCTTCTCACAGGAGGCCGATATGTCAAAGTCTGGGATGTACTAAAAGGTGGACAATTACTAGTTTCACTTAAAAATCACCATAAAACTGTAACTTGTTTATGCCTGAACAGCTCTGGACAGAGGTTATTGTCAGGATCCCTGGACAGGTTAGTAAATTTTGTGGCTTTGTTGTGATTTAAATTCTTCAGGACTTTTTTGCTTTGAAGGTAATTATACATCAGTGTGAATCTGTGCATGTTTTTTGGCTTTAACACTTTTTAGTGTTAGAGATATAAATTACTTGAAAACATTCCTTGGTGCCAAAGTACGTACTTTGATACAGATTAACCTTTTCATGTTACTAGGCTGAATGTCAGTAAGGGTTGTATGTGCCATTTTGGAATGCATGTGGGGTACTTCTGAATAAGAATTTGTTTTATCTGAATCTCTAAACTGACTTTGGCAGTCTCTGTAAAGTGACTGTTCTTAACTTTAATACAGTTTAAGTAACTGAAAGTGTATTAGTATTCACCTTCAAATAACTTGGGTTTTGTGTTTCTGTGCTCTTGCTTTTTGTACCCAAGGTGCACAGATGAAGTGTGTCCTTGCTTTTTCATTTGATTGGATTGAGTTGCTGAGTTCCGGTACTCAGTCTGTTGTCTCTGACACATTAGAAATATCAAGTGGTCTGAAATGACAGTGGTCTGTTCTCTTCCTCCCTTCCTCCCTCCCTTGCTCCTGTACTTCCTAGGCTTCTGCAGGCTTTTTGGTTACACAGCATAAGATGAAGGATCACACTAGCTGTGCAGCTATTTGTTAATCAGTTCTCACAGCACTGAAGTTCATACTTGTAAGATAGTGTTTAGTTTTCCCATTTATTAACTATTTCTTACTTCAGCCAGATTATTAAAGAGCAGCTAGATACAAGAATATCTGTGGATTTACTTCCAGAAATTGTCAGTAGATCTTACATTTAAAATTTAAGAACAAATTTGAAGAAATGCCAAGAAATGCTGTCTTAGTGTTTCCTGATAAGCATTGCTGAAGTCAGATAGTCGCTACATCTGCCTTCAGTTTAATTTTTTGTCTTTGTCCTAATTTCATCTCTGTTGAGTAAGAGTAATCCTTTCTTGAATTTTGTGTTATCTTTTAACAGAATCTTTCTGTGGCAGGAGAGGTAATAAGTAAGAAGCTGAGTTGTAGTCTGAAGAACGTTTTGTATACTCAGTTGCCTTAAATGATCTATAGAATTTGAGAATGATGAAATTCCTGCGTGTGTCTACAATAAGGCATTAATAATGGGGTTTTAATCATTAATCTTTCCTATAGGCATGTGAAGATTTACAGTACCACTTCCTACAAAGTAGTCCACAGTTTTAACTATGCAACATCCATCCTCAGTCTTGCATTGTCGGTAAGTACATTAGAAATCTTTCTAGGCAAGGTAATTACTGATAACTTTGAAGTCACCAAAGTAATTAATTTTTGCTTTTATTGCTATTGGGTACCTATTTCGTAAGTATGCTATAGATGCAAAGTAGGATGACTAAATATATTCCTCCTGAGTAAAAAATGCATTAAGATGTTTTAAATGTAATTAATTCAGATACCAGATGTTACCTGATTAGATCTATACAAAATTTGTCTGTTTATCAAGGACAGTATATATCATAGGGAAAGTATTCAGTTTAGAAGGGAAGTCCTTTGACTTCAAGAAGATGATACTCATGTTTTGACTTTCAGGAACCTTCAGAATCCTATTCTGTGACAGTGATAAAAACAAAAAGGTAGTTTGTTTGTTGAGAAATTTAGAATGAGTTGAACCTGTGTTAAAAGTTGTCGATGTCAAGTTGGGCTGAGAAGAGAAGAGAGGGCATGAGCTATAAGCATAAAAAAAAGTTGTTTGCCAAGGCGTGTTTTTTTGTCTTGGAAACAGAAAACAAAAGCAACAAAGACTTAATTTCTCTGAAACATTTGAGTTCCAATGGGTAAGTGACCTGCAGACCAGAGATTTGGAGGCTAGCACTGCTTTTTGAAACAATACTGTTGTCGCGTAGTCATCCTCTTATGTAGCCTCTGAACAACATGTGAAAGAGACTGTGAGGGATTTTATTACCTTTTATATTTAACTATTGTCCTGTTCTTCTGGAACCTAGGGGAAGGTTTGTGTAGGGGGTGTTTTCTTTCCTGCATTTCCTACCTTGTTCCCTAAGGAGCTAGAGCTACATGAGTTTTGAATTATTTGAATTGAGGTAAAAAGAACAGAACCAAAAAACCCCCAAACCCTTTAAGACTCTACAGCAGCTGGAAAATGCAGTATCTGTAGTTTGGCATCTCTCGATCTGTGTATTTATCTTTTGAAACCTGGTCTTTTGTTTTCGTAATGACTAAAACCCTTGAGTTTTAAGTGATCATATGAGAAAATAAGACTGGTTGGGTCAAACCAAAGACTGGTCTAACTCAGGATGCTGCTTCCACCTGTAGCTGTTAAGTGGATGCATATGAAAAACTAAGAACAAGGCAAGTGTGTGTATGGTAGGTTTTCTGACACAATCCCAAACTCCAAACTCATTTTCTGATGATAAATTTGCTCATCAGAGCACAGTTTCTGTGTATTTCAAATAATTTCTCTTACATAAACCTGCTCAGTCTCCTTGAGAGTGGAAAACTTTATCCTTCACTAGATTCCATGGCCAGGCATTCCACATCTTTGCTACTTCTTATATGAACAGTTGCCACATTTTGTTCCATTTTAACTGTCATTTGATGCCCCTAAATGCAATGATGACTACCTAATCTCCATCCATACCTGTCATAATTATGTAGGCTTTTTTCATATCCCTCCACAATCGTCTCTTTTCCGATGATGAAGAGTTCTGTCTCAAATCAAGCCAATCTGTGATTCTCTGTGGGAGTTTTTTTGTTCTTTTATTCTGAACCTGCTGCTTCTTTCTTGAGAATGACTTGCGTAGGATTTCAGATGTGGGTAAACAATGAATTTATTCAGTGACATAATGACATTCTAGTTTTTACTTCTGTAGTAGTTTCTAACACTTTTTGGTGGGGTTTTTTGTATTTGTTTGTGTCTTGGTTTTTTTTTTTTGTTACCAGCTGATAAGCATTCAGCAAATGTTTAGTGTTTTCATAGAATTATGTTTTAATAGTAACAGGCCAGATCGCGGTATTTTATATGTGAAGTCAGTGTTTTTCTCCAGTACATAATTTAAAACTGTAACTTTTAGCATCAATTACATTTTGTTACGTAGGTAAAATTTATACCAGTGACTACTATTTTGAACAACAACTTTCAGTTGTTTCTCAAAATCCTGCTGCTTCCTGATAGCTAATAGGTGGTGTTCATGTCCGCTGTATAGCGTGTAACAGCCAAAAGCAGTTGTACACCATTGAAAAACAAACAAACAAAAGCCAAGCCTGAACTGTCATGGATTATACTTACAGAAGGATTTTAATGCATATTTGAGCTTGCGTCAGTAGGCAGGCTGTAGTTCCTCTAAGTATTCAAGGTTTGTTAGATGGATAATTTTGTTTATGATGATAGCCTTGAAGCTGTGTTTGACCACTGTACCTCATAGAGGTGCCTTCCAACTTAAGTTGTTCTATGATACTGTGATTAGAGCTTTATCATGAAGCATAAAAATTTAAAAATTTGCATGGTAGAACATGCATGATCAAATAAAACACTAGGTTCCTAACTCTGTGATTTCTTCATTTTAGCCTGAAGATGAAACCATAGTTGTAGGAATGACTAATGGAGTGCTAAATGTTAAACACAGAAAGCCTGAAGAAAGGAAAGAAAACTCTCGAAAGAGGCAACCAACATATAGAACTTACATGAAAGGAAGGACTTACATGCCAAAACAGGTATAGTGGAGTGAGAAAAATGTATCCTGAAACAGTCCTCAAATTTTTTTTTTTTGTGTGCCTTAAGTTGAAGAAAAGGAAGAGATGGAAGATACAAAGACATATTAGCTTGTTCATGGTAATATATCTAGTCAATTGAGAGTGTATGTTTTATGTTTTATTCTGAACTTGTCTTTCAATTCTAGGAAGATTTCTGCGTCAGTAAACCTGTAAAACGTGTTTTGAGGAAATACGACAAACTGCTGAAGAGCTTTCAGTCTTCCAAGGCCCTTGATGCAGTACTGGATGTAAGGCAATGGTTTTTGTCTCATTGGAGTTGTGTGCTGTCATCTGATACAGATTTTTTTCTGTGTCTCCAACTAATTTTGTTTCAGTGTATAACTAGAAAGAAATCAAACTTACATGGTTTCTGTGTTGGTTTTGCTGATATCAGCCCTGTTTTGTATGAAAAGATGATGCTTTGATACTAAATTCTTCCTGTATATGTGTCCAGCCATCCATCAGGCTTTATACTCCTGAAGTTACAGTTGCAGTCATGCAGGAGCTACATCGCAGAGGAACACTGAGGAGTGCGCTTGCAGGCCGAGACGAGAAGCAAATTAATCTCCTTCTTACCTTTGTGGCAAGGTATTATTTTAACTTGAGTTGTCTCTGACTATTTTGAAACCTGCATTTCTTAATAGCTTTTGCCACAGACTCTCGACAGATCATGGGTGTGTTACACTGGTACTCTTGAAATCTCACACGCTTTCTGCTTTCTGGTATCAAGGTCTGGGATTTTTCTATTAGAGCAACAACAAAAAATTCTGATAGTATGAGAGCGTATGTTTTACTTTGCCAGACGTTCTGCCCTTATTCTATTATTTTTTTATCTCCTCAATGAAACTCATGTCTTCATGTACCTGAGGCTTTTGCTAGTCCTCCAGCCTTCACTGACTTCGTGAAAGGAGGAGGGTAAATACCACATGTAGCTCTTTTGACTTGCATCTTTGTCTGCTGTCTTGTGACATCTCTTAATGAAGTAAAAATTGTCTGTATGTCTGCATAAGAAAGCTTCTTGTTGGTGGGAGGAATGCAGTTGGCAATACCTTTGTAAAATTGGGATGTCTTTGAATTTTGCAGGCGTGTGATTGAGCCTAGATTTACTTCTGTACTGGTAACTGTTGCAGATATGATCACTGGTAAGTACAACACGAAAGATTCTCAAAGCTATAGCTAGCTTGGAAACAAGGTAAAAGGTGCTCTATTTTTAAGAAATCAAACCTTTATGGGTTTGTTTGTAAGTATGAACTCTGTGTCATGAGAATGATCCAAAAAGAGATATTGCTAGATACTGACTGTAGCCAAAGTTACCTGATTTGCACTAGCTGCAGCAAGGTCCTGGTGGTCTCCAAGTATCTTTCATATTCCTTGTTTCTATACAGTACGGGTGACTTCTGCTACTCCAGTGTGGTTAAAATAGTATTTGAGGTCGTAAAACCTTCTGTTTCTGTTAGTTTGACTTAGCGTGAGTACATACCAGTAATTAACACTGTTTTCAGAACACCATTAGAGTTGCGTTGTTTGTCCACAATGTTGGACTTGGGCCAGACTCCTTAAATGCGTATCTAACAAGCTTAAATAATTTTCAGGCTTTTACAGATATGTGGATTCTTAAATTACTTTTTTTCTTTACAGACATTTATCAGCCTGTGGTTGGACAATCAGCAATTGTTGATAGACAATTCTTGAAACTTCAGGAAGCCATAGGAAAAGAGATTGACTATCAAGAAGATCTACTAGAAGTTTTGGGAATGATGGATACACTGTTTGCTACTTTTACTAAGAAAAAGGCTACTTATCTAGAAGAAAACAAAAGTAACAGTCTTACAGAGGCCACTGAAAAAAATGTGAATAACTGACTGACAACCATCCCAACAAATTATCACAAAAATAATGTAGAGTTGAAATATATGACCTGTTCTCCTAGTAATTTTTTATAATAGTGACTTTCAAAATAAGCCCCTCTGTGTTGAAGTTCTGTCTTCCAAACCATGTTTTTGAAAAGGCTGAATTACTGAAGATGGAGGAAGAAGGACGTTTTCAAGATTTTTCCATGCAGTATTTTTCAAACAAATTTATTTTAAGTTTTATTCCAAAGTTACATAACTTTTAATGAAAAATAGTAAAGAATTTTCAGTTCTTATTTACCAGAAAATAATTGAGGTTTGTCTAATTTTAATGTGTCATTGTCTTTATTTAAGGTTAATATCCCATCTCACATACTTGGATATAGGAATAAAAAGACATATGCATTTGACAGAAATTGACTACATTTTTTTTTCTCTCTCTGCTTTATCTCCGTTTCAAACTTCCATGAATTCGTAGGAAACAGCAAAAAACTTAAGAAAACAAGTGCATGTTATTTTGTTTTGTTTAGTTCAGTAGAAGAACTATGCCTATGGATATTGAAAAAATAGTTTAGTTTTTTTTAAATTGTGCATTTACATTTATGAATTATAATTCTCTAAGAAATAGATAATTCTAAGGGAAATTAATTCAAATTAGAGTTCTCATGAGTAAGTAAAGTGCACACCAGTGAGAAAATCCTCAGTTAAGTAAAATAACTAAATTTTTGTGCAATTCCATCACTTTTAATGTATAGTAGATGCAATTTGAGTCTACATTATTATCAGTATGTATTAGGATGTTGGGTTAATGGTTTATTTTAACTTCAAGCAGTGCTGGAGAAGGATGGTGTACTTTAGGAAGCCGGGTGTGCCAAAGGCTGCTCAACACATGTAGGATGATAGTAGGTTAGAACTTTGTCCTTAATGTATTTTCTGTGACTTACATTTTCTGCCAGGCGTGGAATTTATTTGAGATATAATATGAATTTCCTGCACAATCAATTTTCCTAAGTGTGGGAGTGAAAGATTGGTATCAGTGGTAGAAATAACTTGGAACAATTTTGAACCTTCTACCTAAAATCTTTGACTAAAACGTGTGGAGCACTATCTGGTCTGCCCTTAAATTAATCTGTGAGCAATATATATTCCTGGCTATTGGGATTTGCTAGTTTTGAAGACTTAATTTGATAATAGGTAATAATGAGGAGCATGTTCATGCAAACTTTAAACTTTTAGTTTCCTTGCTGCTTACTTTACTATTTTTATTTCATTTCCGCTAATAGACATGAACTTTCTTTTATCTTTTAGGAAATATCTGTTTTACTTTTAATTGTGTAACTTAATCAGGCAGTATGTCAGGAGGCTTCATACACAATGAGTTTTCTCGCAGGGAGTGGCTCTTCCTAGAGCTTCCTTACTCCATGACCCTTCAGGAGTCTTTGGAGTTGAAGGTGGTAATTTCTCAGCATGGTGTTCCACAGTTTGAGAACCACTGAATTTGACATCAAACAGTTCTTACTGGCAATATTAATGTCTAAAGTATGTATCCATTGTAGTGTCTTGAAGTTTGATGTGTGGCTAGCAGAACCACAAGAAGAAGTTAGATTAAAATAGCAGATTAGTTTGATCTGAATTGGAGAGATGTGGATTTGATGGAATGACTGCTCAATGAATGAGGAATCGGTTGGATGGTTGCATCCAGAGGATAGTGGTCAACAGCTCAACGTCCAGGAGATCAGTGATGAATGGTGTCCCTCAGAGGTCTACACTGGGACCAGTACTATTTAGTGACATAGACAGTGGGATTGAGGGCATCTTCAGAAGGTTTGCAGGTGACACCAAGCTAAGTGGTGTGGTTGACACACCTGAGGGACAGGATGCCATCCAGAGGGACCTATCATGAGGTTCAACTAGGCCAAGTGCAAGGTCTTGCTCCTGGATCAGGGCAAACCCTGGTATCAATAGAGGCTGGAGGGGATGAATGGATTGAAAGCAGCCCTGTAGAGAAGGACTTGGGGGTACTGATGGGTGAGAAGCTGAACATAAGCTGGCAATGTGCGCTTTCAGCCCAGAAAGACAACTTCTTCTGGCCTTTCAGTTAAAACAGCCAATGTCAGTTACCAGTTCCTACTTTTTCAGGATTTTTTTCCCCGTTTTTCTACTATTTTTCACCTTTGTAGATGATAAGTTGCTCTTACATTTCCTACATTTTGTGCATTTCAAGGTTCTCTCAGGATGTCTTCAGTTTCTTGGTGGCCAGCTGTACTTCAAATATGTGTTCCTTAAAGATGCTCTGGTTCCCAGACCAGCAGGCAATTTCTCAAGTCAGTGTTTCTTCAGACATCTTGTTTTTCCCCTTCTAACCAGGTCACCTTTAATGCTGCTCCTATCAGGGTGCTAACAGTATATGAATAAAACAGCTTGGATTAAATTTTTGAGGTTTACTTGACATAATAAAAATATATTTTAAATAAACGTGTCTTGCCAAATTACAATATTTGAATGCAAAATTTGTAATAATTCTTTGTTGTTGTTGCAGAAAATAGACTTGTTCCTCAGTAGTTTTGGCATTGTTAATCATTAACGTTTAACGGAAGGGGCTGAGTGATATTTGTGAAGATGCACTGGTAATTACAGTTGCTAAAAGGATGCTGTATGAAGCATAAAGCATTTAAGAGAGAAAAAAAGTGAAATGGGAAAGGAATGAACAATGCTGTGGAAGTGTAATACTGAAGTTGG
>NW_010199106.1:20760-21026 GCF_000695765.1 Mesitornis unicolor
GGTGTTAACATTATAAGATGATTTTAAGAACAGCTGAAGTTACGTATTGTGTCTGTGTAGCAGCTGGAAAGTCAAAATACGGTGTGGTCTGTCCGGATCAAAATTCGATGCCACGTGAAACATGCCTAGAGTGACTGGGCAGCGGAGTGAGCAACCACCCTCTTCCATGGGCGGGGTGATGCGAGGTCCAGGACCACGGCCCAACAGGCGGGGGCAGAGGGAAGGGCTCCGGCTGGTGTGCGGGGGTGCCGCCTCCGACACCTACT
>NW_010199107.1:0-1290 GCF_000695765.1 Mesitornis unicolor
GACATGGGGCCTGGGGGGTGCATGGGGTGCATGGGGCCAGTGCCTGCGCCCGAGCAAGAGCATCTCAGAACAGGGACACTCTCGGCTCTGCCCTCCCTCACCCTGTGCCTGCCTGGGTGCTCCCATCGCCATCTCCCTGCTCGGGTGCTCCTAGTGCTGCCGTGTTCCCCTGTTTCCCATCTCAGCTCTTTCTGTTCCTCCGTGTTTGGCTGGGGTCTGTTCCCCACTGCCGTGGTCTCGTGTTTGTGCTTGAGCTGCTCTATCAGCCCATGCAGTTCACGTCTGGTCCTTGGGAGCTCGGTATCACCAACGCAGCCTCCCTGCCGCGGCTCCCCAGAGCTCTGCTGTCACAGGGGTTTGGGGTTTTTTCCCCCAGCCTTTTATTCTAAATAAATCAACTGTCTTGTGGAAGGGAGGAAGGAAACGTTCACTGACGAGTTGCACGCAGCCGATCTTTTGTGGGGAAAACTGATAAAAACGTTTGAAAGGGATTTCCTGCTCACAGCATCTGCAGGGGCTGGCACCACACATATCCCCCGCTGCTCCCCTGCGCGGGCTACGGGATGTGAAGCACCCATGGAGCATCCCTGGCCCAGCCGGTGACCCACTTCGGCTGTGGCACAGCCCCGTTATCCAGGGTCGTTAATTGTCTTTGCTAATGAGGCCCCACACACGCCTGGGCCGTTCGCTTTCCCACGGAGCCGTAGCGCAGTTCCCAGCCCCTGGGGAGCCGCGGGGGGGGGGAAACAGGGATGCTGCTGCCCCCCAGCACGGGGCTGGCCTCGGGGAACACTGTGCAGGTTAATCCGTGCTGCTCGGTGGTACAGGGCCTTAATTCATGTTGGATTTACTTCCCATAAATTGCCCAACTGTGGTTGTTCTGGGGGACAGTGTGGCATTGTCCCCCACCGCGGAGTACACAAATGTGCGGGTGATTTTCTTTTGTGCGTGGTTTTATCAGTTCGGTGCAGGCGTGGACCCATCTATGTGCACTTCATTATTCAGCGTTTGCTGGGAGAAAGGAGCCATGAATGTAAATTGTGTGTTAGACACCCGTAGGGTTACAACAGGAGATGCGTCCTCCGCACCAGTGTCCTTTTTTATTTTATTTTTACAGCCAGCAATTCGTTGTACGTTTCTGAAGCCATAAATTTTGCCTGAAAGCTGCTTTTAGAACTGCCTCGATGCATTTAATCAGAGCAGGGTCCTTATCTCGGCCGCGCAGTGCGGCGATGCCTGGGCCCGGGCACATTCGTGATCTGCCAGGAGGAGGAGAGCGGCGTCGCGCTG
>NW_010199108.1:0-805 GCF_000695765.1 Mesitornis unicolor
GAATTTCCACTTAGTGAATGAAGAGGAAATATTATTTTCATAGAACTGCAGTAAGCCCTTTAGTTCAAATGTATCTTAAGACTTCTTAATGGTGTTTTTCTACCGAAGGTCTCAACCTGTGAAGTTTTTTTTTTAAACTGAGCTGTACTGTTGTCATGCTCTTAATATATGTTAATTTTCTCATTAGGGAAGAAAAGAAGATCCACATGAAGGCAAAATGTAAGTATTTTTGTTTTGTTACTAAAAGCAGTTGTAAATGTTTGTTAACTTCAGCCATGAGGCTTCCCAGTTTTTGGGAAGGTGAACCAAAGAGATTTATTTTTTCATCTTAAGACCTTTTCCTATGCTAGCTGCTGAAGATGCATGGATAATTAACATGAAAGAGTCCTGTAATAGGTATGCCTATTGCTAATGGGTTTTGCAGTGTTAAAATCTTAGATGAGTCCCTGTATCATCACTTTCAGCCAAACTATGCACAACGGAGTATTTCTTGAACATATTGTTTGCCTTTTAGGTTACCTTTTTTCAGATCTGCAGAACTCTAAAGGCTGGAGAGAGTGCAAAGTACTATTAGAAAAATGATAGTGTGGTAGTTACAGTTTGTATGTGTTAACTTCATATAACTTAAAAGTTGGAGCACTGGAAGGTTTGTTCTGTTTGCTTAAATACGTAAAAATCTTTTAAAGATTGAATACAATTTAGAATCAACAATATATTGATAAACTGTTGATAGTTTGTTTTCAGTGGTAAAGATGAGTGATAGAAGAAAGTTCCAAAAAATTTCTAGAGGCCTGAATATTTCATG
>NW_010199109.1:0-12711 GCF_000695765.1 Mesitornis unicolor
CCCTTCCTCCTTCCGCACGCACGGGCCCGGGACACGACCGGCGTTGGACGAGCGAAATGGAAACGCGAGATTTTTACCCCCGCGCGAGGGGCGAGGGGGTGGGGGAGCAAAGTGGTACAAGCAGAACCGTCTCTTGTTTTGTTTTGTTCTAGCTTTCAATGAAATCTAATTCATAAATTGGACATGCTCAGGCTCAGAAGACTAATTCATCCCCTAAAACAAACGCATCAGTGATTGCAGGCACCCAAACGTGACAAGCGTCTCAATATGCCAAGGATCCAGAGAAAACAAATTCATTCAGGAGCCCGAAACGTAATTAAAACTGCTGCCAAGAGAAGGAGTTGAGAGCAGGATGTTACCGCGATTATTAAGTTGCTGTGGGGCTGAGGCATGGACAGCTGCCGCGATACGTATCGATAATGTCAGCATCTGGATAATGGGCACCAGAGCCATTCCTGGAGGTCGCCGTCTCGCAAGCGCTAGTCCAGCAACAGCGCTGGGGCCGCATCCTGCTCCCGGGGAGGTACCCCTCTACCCCTCCACCGCCTGCTGCCCCCCGGAGTCTGCTCACCGAGGAGAGAACGGTCCCTCTCCCCCCGCCGTGACATCAGTACTGCCGTGTAAATTCAGCTCACTTTTCATAACCATTACCTGTACATGCGCTGCTAAATTCTCCAGATACTTAGCATGGCTTGCTTGTATGAGAGATTGCTGCAATGTATTTATTTAATATAGAAAACATTTTTTTCATGCAGAGCACAGTATGGCAAAACCTGCTTAATACTAAGGAGTAGGAAATATAGATAAGCTTTACAATGGCGAGGGAGAGAACACGGTATAGATGGAGCAGAGAGAAAAAGAAGGAAGCCGAAATGGCAATGATAGGAACAAGAATCCCCGTTGATCCACATGCGTCAGCAGCCTCCTATTCAGTGGTGGTTACAAGCACAGCTTTTGAACAGGGAAAAGCGGGTGGTAAATAAAACACGATATATAGTTTTTAAAAATAAATCACTCATTAACTACTCTTACTTACAGTCCTTGTCCTAAATATGTAATTTCACACTGATCAATGCAGAATGATATATACTATACACTGCATTTCATGTAATAAAAACACTTAATCCAGATAATTGGCTTCTGGGACAAAGATCAATAGAAATGTTCCTTATTTGACTACGTTAGCAAGTCAAAATTAATTCTAATTTACATTTGCTTCAAATCAATATGCACTTAGTGACTTACACAGGCTCTTTAAAAAGTTAAGCACCTATATTGACCACAGTCATATATATGTCAGTAACAAGTACATGTGTGGGAATTAGAGAAGTGGGGGAAGTGTTACGACAGAACCAATCTCTGACTTCCACAGAGGAAAGGAGGTTAAATTTATTTGTGTTTGAAAAGTGTTTTGGCATCCTAGCCTGAAACCTCTAGAAATATGCAGCTATTAACCCCGCGATTTATGCAGGCATCCAAAGCCCAGTCAGTTACACTCTAAGCGCCTGGGAGCGGGCTCGCCTCTTACTTAAAGTTTGTAAAGCGAGGTCTTGACCGCAGCTGGGAGGCCTCTGGCTGCTATTTCAATAACACTAAAATAGTAATATAAAATATTAAAAATCTAAACCCCATGAATTGGACCAGTTACAAAATTTCCTGTGAAATCTGTGAGCAAACACTGCATGCAGAAAAGGATCCAGTCTTAGCCCAGAGGGGGGAAAAAACCGGCAGGAGCCCAGAACACTATAAAACAGACCAACGGAAACAGGCCCCAAAAAAGGGCAGTAGGCCATTTGTCACAGCCAGGGGACAACAACTAACCAGGTAAATGCCTAGAAGAAATCCAAAGTGCCATAAAACCAGGTTTGAAACATGCAAAGTACAATGAGACTTAAATGGATCCACCACACCAAAGAGAAGAACTACAACCTCAGTAGCATCTCTGCAAGATGGAGAGCTGAGGCATCAAAACTTCATTGTGTCTGGTTTTAAACTTGATGTAAGTCAGGCTGCATTACCTTTTCTTTCCCATTATCTGCATTACCTTTCTCTTCCCTTTCCACTTTGTTTTTTTCTAAAAAAAACCAACCAAACAAAAAAAACCCACCAAGCCCACAGCAACTTTGGCTTAGATTATATTTTTCATTACACTTACTGCTTCCCCTATTATTTCCCTTCTTCCACAAAAAGCTATCAATATAGCATTTCTAAAAACAGCAGAAATGAGAGCTCATTTCATTTCTGCCATTCATAATTTGCACGAGCACTGACGTTTTGCGGTGGGTTTACATTGTTCAGATGCAGCAGTTGGCGCTAAAAGGCTAATTCATTTGCCAGCATTTTTCCTATCAAGAATGTTGTAAGTTGCCATGATATTCCATCATCATTGCATAGGGGACAACTCATTACGTATTATTACATAAAGTACCACTGCATTTACAGTACCAGTGAAAGAATGACATCTCATTAGAAATATGGAAGGTAAATGCTCAACTCAAGTGACAGTCACTATTCAATGTTCAACTCCGTGGCAACAGATGCAATTCTATGCACATCTAAAAGCTTGATTTCCTTTGTAAACCACTGTGGTGATTTTAAGCTATCCTATCATGAGCTATTGCTGTGCTTATTTCTGTTGTCAGAACGAACATGGTATGAAACCTGTGCTGGATGGGTTTTGCTACCACGATAGAACGGCTTGAGTAAGGCTCCACAAAGTACATTGCAATTAGAAACACAGAGTATCCTAGAAAAGCAAACTGAAAGGCTTGTGTAGTGCCACGTTCAAAGGCTTGCAGCCGGGGCTCTGCCCCCTTTGTGCTACCACAGCAAGAGCAAGGCACATTTTGAAAGTCATCCCCAGAACTATGGCTACAGGACATGCCTGAATGTGGAGAGCTCTTGAAGTCTACCGAGCATTTACAAAGCTGCTTCATAAGCAGGAGCTCTGCAAGACCAGAACATTGAGACTTTTATCATATTGTAGCCTATGCTAAGAAGAAATTGAGTGCTTTAAAATTTAGCATTTCCCCTATCTTCTCCTAACTTCCACCCATTTACTATAGCTAAGCTGAGGATTCCCCACATGAAAATTGGGACAATGTTAAGTGCTTAAAGCAGTGAAGGAAATTACGGTTCTTGCTTGGGAAGGGCAAGAAAATAAAAAAGACTCACAGTTTGGGCAGTTTAGACAGGGGAAATATTCTCCAAAGCTACCCCTAGTGTTATCTCAAGAATCTTTATCTCTAGCAGGGGGAGGACAGTGGTGGGAAGTCACTCCTCTGACAGCACAAATCCATAATGGCACATGAATTTACACCTAGCTAAGGTAAGAGCTAGCTCCTACAACATATATGTGTGTACCTGTGTGTGGACGTGTAGCAATGATTATTATTCCCCTCTGAAAGTGAATAGAACTCCTCCTCTGTATTGGTTATACAGGTATAAAGAGGCAGCAAATATCTCCAGGTGTTAGCTGCTCAGTCTAGGGAGTTGGAGGAATCAAAACAAAAAATAATCACAAAGATGCTAAAGCACAACATGGTAAAGCTCTCTCTCCTTCCCCAGTAGCCAAGATGTCTACAGTTAACACAGACATAAAGAAAAAAAAGTCAAATTTCATTGCATTTTAGAACAAGAAGCTTAACAGCTCTGCTTCTCTTTGGAAATAGGAATGTAAAAACTCAAACCTCCTATACATTCCTAACTTTGTGGATGTTTATGTTTAAAAAGTCATTTGACTGTCATTTTCCTGTGGTGACAGCCTGAGGTTTCAGTGGCTTTATTGAAGCTTTCTTTCGCTTATTGAAACCCTCTTCTCCTGGTTGATAGCTGTCCTGGTTTGAGTGGTTTAATGGCCAGCCCAGTCCTAAACCACGACAATAGCGTAGTATGATAATCCTCAAGGAACAAATGAACTAGAATGTCTCTCTAAGAGACAGCTGCTGAATTTATAGAGTTCTTTGTGGGACAGTTGACATTCTGAATTACTTCGTTGTGTGCCTACTAACAATCTGAAACTCTGCTACAGTCAACAGTTTATTTGGATTGACATGCCTTTTAAGATGCCATAAAGAAGGCAAAACACTATTATTTCCAGATTTTTACCTGATTTAATTCAGCAGAGTACACACAGCCTAGATTTGATTTAATTCATACTTAAGGAATCACAGAATCTATTAGGTTGGAAAAGACCTTTGAGACCATCAAGTCCACCCGTTAACCTAACACTGCCAGCCCCAGCACTAAACCATGTCCCTAAGCACCACATCTACACCTCTGCCTCCAGGGAAGGTGACTCCACCTTCCACTGGACAGCCCGTTCCAACGCTTCATCACCCTTTTGGTGAAAAAAACTTTTTCCTAATATCCAATCCAAACCTGCTCTGGTGCAACTTGAGGCCGTTTCCTCTTTTCCTATTGTTTTTTTACCTGGGAGAAGAGATTGCGACACCTACCTCGTTACAACATCCTTTAAAGAAGTTGTAGAGAGTTATATTTGCTTAATTCCATCAGTTCACTATCTGTCACGTCTTGGTAAGATTGATATTTACTTCCCTACTCCTCTCTTCCTACTGTGCCTTTTCACGCCCTGCTTTTCTTTAACAGGTGTTTTCTTTACAATGGATGAGGGCCTATATAGGCTTTTCCAGCCTCCCATGTTGTTGTGGTTGCATAAGTGTAGTTTTAATGCAGTCCAAGGCAAGCTCTATCAGTCTTGGTAAATTTAATCTCTCTCTTGGCATTTGTATTTAATAAACACTTTGATTCAGAAGAAACTCAAAAGGAATCTGTTTAATCACAGCATTTTAATACCACCAATACGTGTTTTATGAAGAGCTCTAACACACAGGTGGCCAAAGAATCCTTTGTCATTATTGTTCAGGATGCAAGTGTAACTCATCATTACAGGAAAAACTCTTTTGCCTTCACTGCCAAGAAAGCTCCTCGTCATGATATCCACTGGATGTTGACTGGAAAAGGCTAAATTTCGTAAGCTTGTTTTCTTGAGTGGGGATCCTTTTGGTTTTGGGGGGGTTTTTTGTTTGGTTTGTTGAGTTTTTGTTTGCTTAGGTTTTTTGTTTAAAAACTGGAGGCAAGGTAGGTATGGTTGCCATCTTTCTTACAGTACAGTTACAAAAGGGTGAGAGCTCCTGAAGTAAAAAAGTTTGTTAATTATTCATAATGTAATAGTAGCCATATCAAGAAGGCCTCTGAACTAACTTCACTGGCACTCATCTGAGGCAGGGGGGGATTACAAGATTCTCCACCAAACAGATCAAATTCTCCTTAGAGGAACTTCTGCTCCCAAATGTTAAGGCAGACAAGAGAGTAGAAATGACACTTGATCCATCGTCCAACTGGTTACAAGTTATGCAAAAACATCTTGCATACTTCTCATTAATCCATGCAGGTAGCACACACTGCCCAGACCCATGAGCTGTTCAATGAGCTCCCTATGACAGATGATGAGACATCGCTAGGACAGCCGTGCTCTGCCACCACAGCCACCTAAAGAGACAGGCAAATTCAGAAGGCCAAACCAAAACAAGAGAACCCCCAGATCTCATTACTTATGTAAGCACCCTAAGTACGTACTGACTGATCTCACATTTTCTTGGGTAATAACAGGCCAAGAACAACACCTGCATTGTGCAGATACTTCATTGTGAGTACATTTCCCAGTACTCCCACTATTACAAACTTATCAACTCCTGACCATAAGAATACCTCCTTGCTGTGTTAGAATTGATTGACACTGCAGGGTGGGGATGTCAGCCAGAGGAAAAAGCATCTTACCAGAACTTACCCACTTCAGTTGGCTGAAGACTCTGGAAAAGCTGTATATTTGCTACTTCTCACTTTACCCATCTAGACAGTAACAAAACCAGTGAAGTAGATGCTGCTGCATGGTGAAGCAGGTAGCCAGAAAAGTCTGAACACGTATATTTGAAAAGTTCTGCCCTCCAGCCAAGACATGGAAACTGATCTTGTGTTTGTTCCTGCTTCACTGCAAGCTCCACTAAGAAGTGATGTAAGCAGAAAGACTTTTGCTACAGGCCAGGAACTTGAACACTGCCCTTTGCTGCATCTCAGGCAAAGAACAGGGACCTTTTCAATTGCACTAACTCAGTCCTTTGCCATCACTAAATACTGATGCAGTTTGTATGTGCAGAGTCCTTTAAAAGCCTCACAATGGAAAGTGCTCTAAGTGGAAAGTAATTTTGCCTTTAAGAAAACCTGATCATCCTCAACAGCCTGTTCTAAACCATATTATATTTAATGACTGTCTCACAATGGGCCACTTCTCCCAGCTGGTAAGGTCTCTATTTTGACTTGCAGTGCTGTGTCACGGAGGGGTTTTGTTCCAGTATAGTTTTGCAACATCTACTTTGCAGCCTTTTTTACAAACAAGGGCACATTTGCCTTTTCAGTGACTCCATTAGCATTAATGGCAGTCAAACTCATAGAACAGGAGAGGATATTTTCTCCCAAGGATCTGTGCTCTCTTCATGAAAAGGTCGCCAGTCATGGAGCTCGTAATTCATACTCATGTTTCCAGGAAGGAATGAAATAAAGATTTTATAATAGAAACATCAGCTTGACTGTCACTGTATGACCAACTTCAAAATTTATCCTAGTCAAGGCTTTGCTCACTGTATTTCTGTCTCTTAGAGGAAGGAGGGGGGAAAAAAAAGCCGATCAGTATGGTAAACTGTCATAGCATTTCTTAAATTTCCCACTCAAAAAAGTGGATTTTTTTTTTTTAGAAGTAGTGCAATCCAGCATTTGGAGCAGAGGGGCCATGATTCCTGGGCTCCATTCCCACCACAGTCACCGATTCATTTCATGACTAATTGAGTGGACTGTTGCATGAACATTGTATTCAGTTCTCAATTTAAGGGTGAAAAAGAACATCAAGTTCCTTTCCTCAGTTACTGCACTCAGCTGTCCTACTTCTCCAGGAGGTGTAGGGGAAACCTGGTAGGTTTATTTTTGGCTGGTCAAACAGGTAATTGTAAGTAATTTCAAGTTTGTAAATCACACAGAGACGAGAAAAAGTTTTCTCATATTTAAAATAATTTCAAACAGGAAATGCTTCGTGTGGTCCTTGGGACCAGCCAAGTCCACATCGCTGAGTCTGGATGCAAATGTTCAGTATCCAAGCTCTGTTGCTGATCTGAGTGGCAGAACTTTTTTGCCTGGAGGTAGGGGGGAGGAGATGATACTTTATATTGAGATTGCTAGGAAAAGCTCTAGAGACAAGCCCACCCATAGCTACAAGCTGATTATACTCAGTTACACTGAAGTCACTTCTTCAGTTCTGCTAGGGTAGGCACCTTTACTGTCTCAGGTGGGAGACCTAGGAGTATCCTCATGACCAGGTGTTGGAGAAGGAGCAGGGGAAGAATATTCACCTCTTTTGGTAAAGAGAAAAAAACAAACCTCAAAATATTCCATATGGCCTGGTGAGAAAGGGGAAAAGAAGAGAGAAGCAGAGGAGAGGAAAAAGAAAAGCACACCCCCTCCTTCCTCCTTCTAGGCTGTAGAGGGTGTTTCTGTGCATGAATGGAGTAGTAGCTTTCTAACCCAGGTTTCCCCACGTCAAGAAGTTTGTTCATGACAAGCCGGTTTTCTGTGGGCCTTTTATGCTGCTCCCTGAAAAGTAGCTGTTTCCACGGATGCTCCTCTCTATGAACACACCCAGGCATTCACAACCTTTCCAATGGTTTAAGTCACATAAGCCACATCACAGTGGTGCCTCATCCCTTCACCAGCTATCCATTCCCGTTTACACAGCCTCAGTTGAAAATGTGTGTATCATAGCTATGTCTGCAGTAGTCTGCATAGTGTGGCCAGTGGAAACAGGCCAGCCAGGACCACATGGCTTGGTAGCATTCCACGTGGCACAATTTGGGTGTTATTGCCAGAGTGTGTATGTTTAAGCCACAGAAAAAAATTCAAATTAGTTTAAGAGTTCCAAAACACTTGAAACAATGGCCTCTTTTTATTGTTTCCTATTGGAAATTAATTTAAAACTATTACTCTACACACCTGACTCACCAGTTCTGAGAGAAAGAATATAAAGAGACCAAAACATTTTTTCTGGTCTTCTGACAACTCAGAGATATTATGGTAAGAGGTTTATGCAAAGGGCAGGGAGGATAAAAAACAGGCACCGCTTTAAGTGTCCGGTACTCCATGAGTCACAGTGCCAGTCACAGCACCCCTGTGAAATTTCACTGTCCAATGTTTTCTAAAGCTTCCAAGTTGTCCGGTATCGTCATAATATCAGCAAATACACTCTGTCATGACTCCAGTCTAACCTGTCCTGCGTTATCCAGCACTATATTATCCTACAGCTGTGTACTACCCAGCTGAAGGCAAGTCTGCAGCTGAAGGAGCTTTGTTTGCTGCAGTGCTGTACTATCACACATGACTATACCAGGCAACATTGATTTTTAAGCAACAGCATTGATTACAACTCTTATTTTAAAAATGCTGGCAGGATACAGCCCCTAGATAAGTACTTTAAGGCCAAATTTGAATTGCACTTCCCAGCAGCTTTCCTTTCTTTACAGAGGCTATATAATAGAATTACGAGTAATGCTACTGACTTCAACACTTATTGAGGATTTACACCAGTATAGTTTCAGTAATATGAGCTTTTAGCACTTCACACTTACACAACTATAATATGCTTTAGATATTTTTTTCATGCAAAACCTTTTCTTTTTCCCCACTAGCTAAGAAAGATGCTTGTTTTCCTGAGAGATAAATTTATTAAATTGAATTTGACCTTTTAGAGCACACTTAGGTAGGAATTTCTGCTCCCTGCAAACACAGGTAGGTTCTTCACATACTGCTCTGAGTCATGCAAGACTCTGTACGCAAGTAAGCAATCCACTCTTGAAAGAACAATTTACGTTAAACAAATTACACACAAAAAGGAAAAAAAAGAAAATAAAAAAGAACAATAGAACAAGGAAAGAATCAACTTCAAACCCAAAGCATGTCCTTGCACCTACATTCTAAACAGCATACTTGAGGGTATTAAATCATTATAGAGTCTTCATGCTCCCAAGCCGTCCTCCAGATCTATCACCACCGTATCATTACTTGACCAGTTTCCCTGGAGTGCTGCTTACTCCATTCCAAAAATAACTTTTAAATACCTTTCCAAGATTTCTATGCAGGCTGTGCTTTTGTTCCCATACCCTCTCAGCAGCTCCCAAGTTGGTACAAATCTGCTGGCTATCTTACTGCTTTGCCAGCTTAATCCCAATTTGCAAAGTGGGCTTCTTACAACAGCACATGAGGACCATACTTTTCCACTTCTGGCTTCCTCCTGCCAGGAAGGCTGTTGAGTGCATCAATGCCTTCACCTGTGCTGGTCTATCTGCAGATCCACAAAACATGTTACCCAAGTAGTAAAACACCCTCTTCCTCACACAGCACGTGGAGAAAACCCAAGAATAGTCAGGTTTTATCCTTCTGACCACAAACTCCTTGTTTCACTCTCAGGACTTCAAAACACCAGGAATATAAAACCCTAAAGTACACAGTGACCTTTATGTCATAGTTACAGTAAAGCAAGATGCTTTTTCTGAGCTTTGTTTGGAGCATTACCTCTACATTGTTATTAGACACTTATGCTTTTGGTGGCCCTACCATTCTGGATAAATTATATTTTACTTTCCGCAGTGGTTTGTTCAGAGAGCTTTGAGTCCACCACCTGACTCAGGCTTATTAAGACAGACAGATTTCTCTTTCAAGGAGCAGATTTACAGTCAGGGTCCAAAGAAATCCGGCAGAAAGAATAACTGAAGATACACCCGCTATTCAATCACTCCGGAATAGTTCCTATAATTTACCAAGTAAAATGCATTTAGGAGAGATAGATGTCACAGCACCATTTGGCACCCTTAGGCTCTATTGTTTACTCCAAGCCTCTCTTTCCAACCTGCATTCATGGATTTCCCCTCAATTAAGGGCAAACCAGTCCTAAGAAATGAATACAAGCCATAGCTGCTCCACCACCTTCATCTACATCAACCGAAATAATGGAGAGGGGCACGGGAGGACGGGCAGCAAGTGCCATAATCCTCCTGAACCCTGAAAACCTTCTGCATTCGATTTAGGAACAGTCCACACAGAGTGACTTGCCCTCCCCTCAGCATGGGGCAATTCCAAAATTTCCATACAATAAAAGAAGCAAATCAGAACAGCCTAGGATCACCACAGGGAAACTGTCACTTCTCCACAGGTCCCTCATTTCACCGCCATGGTTGAAGAACAGAACGCAGTTGTTCTCAGCACTATTACACCGCGGGAAGCTGCTGGACAGTTTTGCTCCAGCCTCTTGATGTTCTCCAGCTGTTCTGCTGTCACCTACTTGGATTTCTTCTGAAAGCGCAGAAGTTCCTCTTACTGCAGACTACCTACCAACCACCTTGGCGTTACATGCACGGAAGCAGCCCCTTAATAAATACATTGCAGGCACCTTTCAGTGAGCTTCTCCCTCCCTCTAATTCCGCATCGAAGAAAAATGCTATTATACTAAGGAACAATTATAAACAAAACATATCCCTGCAAAACCGTGCTTCTCAGTACACTTTGTCAATTTACAGTTATATCCCCTCGTCCATTTAAGAAAACAAACCTCACAGCTTTGTTTTCTTACAACCTGACAAGCATACGTAATTACTAAATGCAGAACTTGGTTTAACAGACAGACCTCTCTTCTCGCAAGTGTTTTTCTCCTCACCCCAGCATGACCAAGAAACCCAGTTTAACAAATTTTTGGCAATGCGTGACATATATTAGTAATCAATATTTTTTCTTTTCCCTGTTCAAAGTGAAAGCGGATGTGTATGGTTATATATTAACCACATGAGCAGAAATAAAATCTATCAGGTCCCTCAAAGTCGCAGATCATCACCCAGTAACGCACTCATACTATATTTATCCAGATAAAAATCTAATAAAAATCACAAGATCACAAGCTTCCTTTATGTGGATACATACCCTGGCTGTGTAGGCCAACCACAGGGCCAACTGCCGCTGGACGGACAACAACCCCAGAAATTTGCTAACAGTGTTAAAGAGACAGAAAGTGTAAGTGCCCCACTCTCTACCTGTGTGTGTGGTTCCCACATGACACCTGCTAACAAGGTACATGGGCACAAATCTGCAGCTTCTCTCCCTTTCAGTGGCAGTAGCCTGTCTGCTCAAATCCATGAGTGGCTGCCACCAGATTTTACTGTACTTTGGCCAATATGGCCTGAGAGGATGCATTTTAAAAACACAGTGGATTTTTTTCTCCTATTTGACGCCTAAATGGCAGAGCAGAAATTCTCACTATCCGCAGTTAAGAATGAATTGTGATTTTCTGCACACAGGATGAAGGTGGCATTCTATTGATAAAGGTGGCAACACAGCAGCTCAAACGATTTTCCATTAGCACGCAATCAAACTTTATATTGCTTATAGAGGGGAAACAGATTCAGGATACCATCTGAGACTAAAAGAGACTCTTGAACGCTGGTGAGGAAACAAAACCAAGAGGCAAGCGAATTTCTCTTCTGTTGGTTTCTGTAACCTTGAGCTCATCTTATTGCAATGTAGTGGAATAAATCTGTTCTGTGCGTTTATGGATTTCATTTCAAGGCTGAACAAGAAAAAACCCACGTTTGAATAACCATAGTTGTACTAAGCTGATACACCATACAGTTTTACTAAACTAATTAAAGATGGAATAATACAATGCACAAAATGGAGTGAACAGTTACAATCAAATCAATAGGTTCAAAGGATCAGATCACTAAATTAATACAGCAACAGATAACCAAATCAGCTCACAAGAGGAATAAGCTTTCTAGCTCACAGGAAGAAGAATGAATTGCTTTGGATTAAAGCTATACAGAGAGGATTTAAAGAAAAAGCCATCTCCCTTTCAACACAAGGCCACTGTCAGCTTGCATGTAGTTCATAAACAGCACTGGTGAGGAGCACAGGCAACTGCTCCGTTTACTGTTTCAGATTGCGAGAGACAAAATATAGGTGAGGAAACCAAGCCAAATGGCCAGCTGCAGGGCTGACCTCAACCTCCAGCCAAAAGAAGTTTGCTAACGCTGCAGTGGCATCCTCTGGTTCTTGGCCGATGAGGCTGTGCTTACTGGACTTCGCAGCAATGTCACGTCCCACCTACCCTTCACTGTCAGCACACACCACTGCACAGCGTTAATTCTTCTTTTGCAGTAACGAACAAATGACCTTTATCAGTAGCTTTTCAGCTTCACTGCTTAGTCTCCAAAATCTACTAATTCAATGAAATATTTACATTTCCTCTCAGGAAACTTTTTGAGGTGGTCTGTCCACACACCCGCTAACACAACGTATGTTTCTGTACACAGCAGAACTTAGCAAGACTGTGTTATAAACTTACAGCAGGATTATTGATTTTGGCCTCTTCTCTCTAGCTACGTGTCCATTGTCATGGAACTCCAGATTTTGCTTGGTTTTCATATTTTAAATTCTTGAAGAAGAGGTAGGAAAGTGACTGAAACACAGACACATACTGCAGTCACCCAAGTCTTTCCCACTTTTAACAAAACTAGGCAGAAAAGTAAAATATAGAGGTGTCCCTTTAGATACAGGAGACAAAAATCACAGAATCAAGAATCGCTCGGTTGGAAAAGGCCTCTGAGA
>NW_010199110.1:0-2091 GCF_000695765.1 Mesitornis unicolor
GCCGAGTCATGGGGAGGGGGTCTCCCCATAGTGTCCACCCCCCCAAAAAAAGCTCACCTGCACCCGGGCCTCGGTGAGGTCGATCTTGAGGGCCAGCTCCTCTCGGGTGTAGATGTCGGGGTAGTGGGTTTCAGCGAAGACGCGCTCCAGCTCCTTCAGCTGGGAGCTGGTGAAGGTGGTGCGGATCCGCCGCTGCTTCCGCTTCTCGTTCAGCCCCCCCGGGCCCGGGAAGAATTTGGAGGGCACTGAGGGAGGAGGGACAGAAAATAACAGAGGGTGAATTGGGGGTACATGGAGGGGGGCAGCGGCGTTGGGATGCGCTGGGCAGGGATGCGGGGAGCTGGGGTGGACCGGGCGGGAATGGACTGGGCAAAATAAACTGAGATGGACTGGGAAAAAATCACGGCATCGGGCAAAGCATGGGGAAACGGGCAGTGATAAACCGAGAGGAGTACTGGGATGTAACTGGGATGTATTGGGATGGACTGGGAAAAAAATCACTGGTACCGGGCAAAGCACGGGGAAACGGGCAGGGATAAACCAGGAGGGGTACTGGGATGTAACTGGGATTACCGGACAAAATCACGACACCGAGCAGGGATGGACCAGGCAGGGATGCAGGGATGGACTGGGCAGAACAAATCGGGAGGAGAACTGGGATGTACTGGGAAAATCATTGGCACCAGGCAAAGCACTGGGAAACAGGCAGGGATAAACCGGGAGGAGTACTGGGATGTAACTGGGATGTACTGGGGAAAATCACGGCACTGGCCAAAGCACCGGACATGGATGGACCAGGCAGGGATACAGCAGGTGGAACAAACTGGGAGTGGTACTGGGATGTACTGGGAAAAATCACTGCCCCGGGCACAGCACCGGGCAGGGATGCAGGGAGCTGGGATGGACCGGGCTGAAATGGACCGGCAGAACAAACTGGGAGGGCTACTGGGATGTACTGGGAAAAAAATCACTGGTACCGGGCAAAGCACGGGGAAACGGGCAAGGATAAACCGGGAAGAGAACTGGGATGTACTGGGATGTACCGGGCAAAATCATAGCACCGGACAAAGCACCAGGCAGAGATGCAGGGAGAAGGGATGGACTGGACAGAACAAACTGGGAAGGCTACTGGGGTGTACTGGGAAAAAAATCACTGGTACCGGGCAAAGCACGGCAAAATGGAGAGAGTGAACCGGGCGAGGAGGGACTGGGCAGGAGAAATCGGGAGTACTGGGATGTACTGGGAAAAATCACCGGCACTGGGCAAAGCACTGGGCAGGGATGCAGGGACTGGGGATGAACCGGGCGGGGATGGAGTGGCAGAACAAACCGGGAGGGATACTGGGATGTACTGGGAAAATCACTGGTACCGGGCAAAGCACGGGGAAGCGAGCAGGGATAAACCGGGAGGAGAACTGGGAGGTACTGGGATGTACCGGGCAAAATCACGGCACCGGGCACAGCACCGGCCAGGGACGCAGGGAGCAGGGATGGACCCGGTGGGGATGCACCGGGCAGAACAAACTGGGAGTGGTACTGGGATGTACTGGGAAAAATTACCGGCATCAGGCAAAGCGGCTAAACGGGAAGAGCGAATGGGGTGGGGAGCAGAGATGGAGCGGGCAGAAGAAATCGGGAGTGCTGGGATGTACTGGGAAAAATCACACCACCGGATAAAGCAGGGAGAAACGGACAAGGTCAACCGGGCAGGGATGCACCAGGCGGGGATGGACCGGGCAGAACAAACCGGGAGGGCTACTGGGATGTACCGGGAAAAATTACCGGCACTGGGTAAAGCAGGGAGAAACGGACAGGGCGAACCGGGCGGAGATGGACCGGGCAGGACACACCGGGATGTACCGGGAAAAATCACGACACCGGGCAAGGATGCCTTCGGTGGGGATGCACCGGGCAGAACAAACCGGGAGGGGAACCGGGATGTACCTGGAAAAATCACCGGCACCGGGCAGAGCAGGGGGAAACGGGGAGAGTGAACCGGGCGGGGATGGACCGGGCAGGGATGGACCAGGCAGGAAGGCCGCGGAGCCCGGGCGTTGCCCCCCGGTTCCCTTCGGTCGTTGCGGCCGGGGT
>NW_010199111.1:0-939 GCF_000695765.1 Mesitornis unicolor
CGGGGCGCTGCGCTGCTGCCGGGGTGCAGCAGGTCTGCAGCGGGGGCACGGGCACCGCCATGGCCTTCCAGCCGCCGTACTCCCCCAGCCTCTTCAGGAGGAAGGACTGGTGAGTAGGGACTGGTCGTGGGCGGGGGTGACACCCGTCAGGGCTGGGGGGGATGAGGCCCTGCTCTGCAGCCACAGGAATGTCGCGTTTCAGGGTGCCCACGCGTGCTGGACTGTGGTTCACGGCAGCACAGAGTCCCATGCAGGGTGCCTGTGTCCTTTGCCACCAGGACATCGCGGGCCTCATCCTGCTCTAGGAGGCTGGGGGTGATTTACTGGGGAGAAATCTGGCAGGGCCTGGCTCTGAGCAGCAGCCATGCTGCACTGTGCCTCCGTTTCCCTGTCTGATGGGGAAATACCCCTCTGCCCAACCCCAGGAAGGACCACAGCAGCACACCCACTGGCTGGGGCTCCTTGAGTCTCTCCCCATACCGGCATCCACCGGCCAGGTGCTGAGCATCTTCAGCACCCCTTGGATTGGGGGATTTGGGGTCCTCTGCAGCATCTCTGGGGCACATGTGCCCCTAACAGCACTAATGCCCGCTCAGATGCTGCGCCATGGTGCAGGCTCTCTCACAGGGTCTCCTTCAGCGTCAGCCCTCACTCCAGCTCTCGAAGACTGAGCCCCGTGAGGTGAGTGGCAGCAGGTGACAGTGATGATGGCAGCAAGTGACAGTGGTGATGGCAGTGGGTGACGGTGGTGATGGCAGCAGCTGACGCTGGTCATAGCAGCAGCTGGCAGTGGTGACCGTCCGGGTGCTGTGCAAAGTCTCACCGGGTCCAGGTCTGGGTCCAGAGGACAGTGATAAGTACTGGAGCTGGCAGCGCAGGGGTGGGCAGCCGAGCACGAAGGGGGGGCCATCGCCCACGGTGGGCAGTGCCAGACCCAGC
>NW_010199112.1:0-4054 GCF_000695765.1 Mesitornis unicolor
TCTCTCTCTGACCCTTAAACGGAGACACGCTACATGCCCTAGTGAACAGTTCTTCGCCAGTTTTCTTATAGCCACCTTTTAGGTATTGGAAGGTCACTATAAGATCCCCCCTGGAGTCTTCTCCATGTTGAACAACTCCAACTCTCTCAGCCTGTCTTTGTAGTAGAGGTGCTCCAGTCCTTTGATCATCTTTGTGGCCTTCGTCTGGACCCACTTCAGCACTTCAGTGTCTTTTTTATGTTGGGAACTCCAAAGCTGTATGCAGTAATCCAGGTGAGGTCTCATGAGAGCAGAGTAGAGAGCCAGAATCACCTCCCTTGATCTACTGGCCACACTTCTTTTGATGCAGCCCAGGATGTGGTTGACCGCCTGGGCTGCAGATGCACATTCATGGCTCATGTCCAGCTTCTCATCTACTAGTGCCCCTGAGTCGTATTCCTCAGGGCTACTTTCCAGCACATCATCTCCTAGCCTGTATTGGTAACAAGGACTACCCCTATCCAGGTGCAGGACCCTGTACTTGGCCTTGCTGAACCTCATGAGGTTCATCTGGGCCCACTTCTCCAGCTTGACCTATTCACTTACCCTGTGATGATCTCCTAGTAGCAGAATTTACAGGGAGAGGTAAAAAAAAAAACCTCTTTCATTATCTGTTACATTTTAAGAAATAATGCCATTAATTTGATTGGGGGATGAATGAAATGCATTACCTCTTACTCCTCATCTATTATCCCTAAGGAACATATTTTTGGATATTCTTGATGTTGCTTAAAGTTGAAAGAAAATCAGAAGCCGTCTTCTCAATATGGTTAGCTTTTTATCACATGCTTGAGTCATGTTGTCAGCTTCTATTTTCAGTTGCACATCTTCTTTTTTATTGCTATTTTTGCTATTCTAAATAGGTGAGAAATATTTTATAGTGTGAACCAAAATAGAAATGGTTAAAAACATTGTGATTACTTTGAAAAGGGTATACAGGAGTCTTGTCCTGTTATTGAAAAGGATTTTTAAAGTTCTCTGACATATGTGGGGTGATTGTACTTGCTGTTGTTTCCCATCACAGGAATGACAGCCTTTCTAACACCGTAGTAGGTCTCCAAGTAATTTTTAAATCAATATAAAAGCAACTTCATTATTGAATGGAAAGCTAATAAGGAAGACATTCTCTCTATATTTAATATGATATTTTTAGTAGTTCACTTAAGAAACTTACTCTTTAGAGTACAAACTGCATTAACACTTCCTATTTATTCTACATTATACTAGTTTCAGTACATCATTCTCTTAGATAGCAGAGGGGTTTGAAGGGAGAAGAGTCTTCATTTCTCCCTAGATTTTGGACTGTTAGCATATTTTACGTTAAATAAATACCAGATGATGCTACCAGATAAAATATAGCATTGGAAAAAAGAGTAAAGTGTCACGCACTGGGATATTATGACACCTTTTCATTTTGATTTTATGCATCTTGCACTCCTTTGCACAGCTTCAAAGATGGACAGTAGTTCAGATAGATAACTACATCTTGTCAAAAATATTATTTTTGATCCTGAGACTTTGAAAAGCATGGAAACTGGATCAACTTGTTCTTAGCCACAGAACTTTTCTGTTTTGAAAAGAAAGTTAGATGATGTACACCAAAGAACAACTTATGAGTCAGATAAAGGAAGAGATTCGGGCTTTTATTCCTAGATTCAAGAAGTCACTTAATTCAGTTTGCACCTATGTCTGGAATAATGGTGGAATTTTAGAAATAACCTGTTTTTAGTGTTTCTTATTGACCAGTTTAATGATCTTCATTTTGTAATGTCACACTCTCTTTCCTTCTCCGAATTTTTTGACTGATAAATCTCTATTATTGAGGAACCTAAGTATGTGGTCAAAAGATTTATCTCTCAACTGAACTGGGTATTTGAACCATGATATTTTTTTTGAGAAAGTATTTGAGGCTGTATATATAATTTAACAGTTGAACTATTAGAATGAAAATACAATTGAATACTTGAATGGAAGTGGTTTTCAGTTCTTTGTTTCTCTCTCCAGCTAATGTTATACAACAGTCTTCCTATTGAAAAGGTGAAACACTGGATCTGTTTTGAAAGCTCCAAACATCAGATGTAACACTTTATGACACTTTTTCAGTGGAATATTAAAAGACATCATGCTCAAGTTTTCACTGTCCCCATCAGTTTCTTAAAGAAATTTACAGCAAAAAACCCCACTTTATTATTAAGAGCCTTTACACTGTTTTACTACTGAATATCAAGTACATATTACAATTTTGTAGGAGTTTATAATTTTGAAATTAAGCTGTGTGAATAAGACCTGTTTCACTTTGAACATAATTCAAAGGTTGCGGAACTAGAATAATTTTTCTCCTAAAGTATAGTTTAATGTCATTATTCTATTCCACTTTATTCTTAATAATCTAGATATGTCTTGTGTGGCTCCACTGGTCTCTCTCAATATATGTACTCTGCTTTATGGTTATCCTTGGAGATTAAATTTCTCCTGAATAAAAGAATTTACCATTCAGTTTTGCAGGTCAAATTGTATAGGTCATGGATTAAAACAAATAGACAAATAAAAAAGCACTTTTTATATCACAGTTACAATACACAGACTTTCACTTTTCCTCATCCTTGCTTGCAACCTACACTTAAGAAAAGAATAAGAAAAAAATTAAAAAATTAGATAAGCGTGTACTGAAAACTGTGTCCCTGAGGTTATCTAAAATTCAGCAACACATACTCAAAGCTTTCCTTCTACTGTGCTTTCCACATCACAAGATATTTTCTACCTTCTTAGGTATATTTTGCTACATACCTTAGTCTCCTAAGTACCCTTTTCTGAAATGGAATATGCGATTTGTGGGGTTGAGGGGAAACAATTCAGGTGGAAAAAATTAATTTAATTGCCCATGAATGAAAAGGCTGCAAAATACACTCTAATTCAATAATTTGGGAGTTAAAGGAAGACTGAAAAGTAATTTTTATTTTTTTTTAAACTTTCATGTGATACTGTAACACTGTTTTGGATGCAGAGGTTTGATAGCCTTCTAAAAACCAGAATAGTAATAAATTAACTGAACAATAAGCTGTTTGAAATTATTTATGACATGGAAAACTAGGATTTTGGATCTTTTCTTAGCAATATTTGCTCTTTAGATATGATATATAAATTAATTGGACAATTACTGTAAAGAGCTTTGATTGTCATGGCTTTTACAATCAAAGCTTATTCTATACAAGAAAACAATTGCTGTTTTGAATCATTAACAAGCTGCATAGGGATGTTTTAATGTACTGGTTTCACTGAAGATCTCTAAGCATATTTATTAGGTAAGAGATGGTTGCATATCCCTTGTGTTTTTAACACTGATAGTTTAACAATGTAGCATTCAAAATTAAACATTTAGCTTAACAGGACTGCTGTGATGAGTACTTCTAATTCAAAAATCATTCTCACAGAAATGCCAATATAGGACAAAAAATGCAATGCTATAATTTCTGTATATGACTCAAACAGAGGCAGCATGGAATAAGGTGGCTAATGTTTTTGAGGATATCAACTTGGTAAGGAAGCAGGTCTAGGAGCAATATACTATTTGGAGGACTATTTACCTACATAAGGATGAGTTCTAGTGCACAGCTACAATTAATCTTAATTAAGCCAATATTATTAAACTGCTTCATCTCCTATTCCAGATCTTGATCTTTGCAGATGTATACTGGTCACAACAATGCTCACCTAACATTTTTCATTTTTTAGAACCTTCACATTCAAAATCATCTTATTGTCAAAAGGGAACACACTATCTATATGAGACAGAATTTGTAGTTAGTCCTGTTGTTTTTGGTCTAATAGACCAAATTATCTAGAAAAGACTCAGTAATAGTACAGTTAAAGTTATATCCCCACATAAAGCTCCCAAATCAAGCACATGCTCTTAATATATATTTATTTTTATTTTGTTGGTGTTATATTCAACCTCCCGGTGCTCCTCTGGTTTCTCAGGCTGACCATTTCACAGAATCACAGAATCGCTCAGTTG
>NW_010199113.1:0-1317 GCF_000695765.1 Mesitornis unicolor
GGGGGGTCCAGATGTGGTGGGACCCAAACATCTGGGCACGAGGGGACCCAGTTCTCCAGGCGTGATGGACTCACAAATCCAGATGTGGTGGGACCCAGTTCTCCAGGTGTGATGGACCCACACATCCAGATGTGGTGGGACCCAAACACCTGGGCACAAGGGGACCCAGTTCTCCAGGCGTGATGGGATCTGGCTGTCCAGATGTGGTGGGCTCCAGTTTTCCAGGTGTGGGGGGGGGCAAACATCTGGGCACGATGGAACTGAGCTCTCCAGATGTGATGGACCCATAAATCTAGGTGGGATGGGACCCAACCATCCAGATGTGATGGGACCCACAGGTCCAGGTGGGATGAGACCCCAAACATCTGGGCACAAGGGGACCCAGTTCTCCAGATGTGATGGACCCACAAATCCAGATGTGATGAGACCCAGTTGTCCAGGTGGAACAGGACCGACGCATCCAGATGTGATGGGACCAACAGATCCAGGTGTGCTGGGACCCAGTGCTCCAGATGTGATGGGACCAACAGATCCAGGTGGGATGGGACCTGGGTGTCCAGATGTGATGGGTCCCAGTTCTCCAGGTGGGATGGGATCCAAACATCTGGGCACGATGGGACCTAAACACCTAGAGATGATGGACTCACAAATCCAGATGTGATGGGACCCAAACATCTGGACACAATGGGACCCAGTTCTCCAGGTGTTAATGGACCCAACTGTCCAGATGTGACGGGACCTGGGTGTCCAGATGTGATGGGTACCAGTTCTCCTGGTGGGATGGGATCCAAACATCTGGGCAGTATGATACCCAACCACCCAGATGTGATGGGACCCAAACATCTGGGCACGATGGGACCCAAACAACTGGACATAAAAGGACTCAATTTTTCAGATTTTATAGGACCCAAACATCTGGACATGATGGTACTCAGGTTTTCAAGTGCGATGGGACCCACACATCTGGGCATGATGGTACCAAACCATCCAGATGTGATGGGACCCAAATATCTGGCCACAATGGGACCCAACCACCCGGATGTGATGGGACTCAAACATCTGGACACGATAGGATCCAGTTTTTCCGATGTGACGGGACCCAAACATCTGGGCATGATAGGACCCAGATTTTCAAGTCCAATGGGACCCACACATCTGGCCACGATGGTAGCCAACCACCCAGATGCGATGGGACCCAAACATCTGGCCACAATGGGACCCAGTTCTCCAGGCACGATAGGCCCCAACCACCCAGACGTGACGGGACTCCCCACACCTGGCCCCAACAGGACCCCACCACCCCCCAACCCCTCACAC
>NW_010199114.1:0-3317 GCF_000695765.1 Mesitornis unicolor
CCCCCCCAGGGGAAGGGATAGGGGCTGTGGGTGTCTTGGGGCGTTGTCGTTCCCTGAGGGTAGAAATGCGGGTCCCTGAGGTCCTGTCCCCCTGTGGGACAGGGTCTTCCTGTTCTGGGGCCCTGTCACCCCCTGCAGCAGCGCTGGGGGTTGTGGCGTCTCTGGGGTCGGGTTCCCTCCCAGGGGTGAGAGCCAGGGGGTGAGGGGGTGTACCTGGCACAGAGCTGCTCCCTGCCCCTCTGTGGCACTGTGAGCTGAGCTGAGCTGAGAATCGCCACTCACTCTCCGCTCTGCGGCCTCCCTGGCACCCGCAGCACTGAGCGGTATATGGGATGCAGCCCCCTCTGACCCCCTGGTCTTTGTCTCCTTCCACTGCAGGGATCCCATGGAGCGTTCTGAGGAGCTACTCCTCCGCCAGCGCCAGGGAGAAGGCGGGGAGAAATGCTGTCTGTGAAAGGACGGAGCTGCTGGAAGGTGAGCTGAGAAGGGCTGGGAGAGCTGCAGGGGCTTCCCTTGTTCGGTGTCCTGAGAGGTTTTTTAGGAGTCTTCCCATTCTGTGTAGCCATGAATAAGATATTTGAGCCTAGAAATGCTTGTAGCCTGGACAAGGATGTGGGGTTTCCTGTGTATTTGTTGGCCTCTCTGGGCAAGTTCTGTCCCGTGCCGAGGACCTGGAGGCCCACCCCACCCACAGGGAACTTTGGGTTGCTGTGAAGCACAGGGTGGTCCTGAGGGCAGTAGAGGAGTCCCTCCAGGGCATGCAAGGGCCCTGCAGACTGACCTGGAATGTGTTCTGGCTTTGGGCTCTGCCCAGGGACCTGAGGGCATGAGGTCCTTGGAGAGCATCCTGATGACACGACCAGGCAGCACGTTAGCCAGGTGTCAGCTGGTGCTTCTTCCCTTGCGATGGCGTTGTTGGGTTCCCTGGGATGCTGGGGTGGGCCACAGCAGGTGTGTAGATCCTGAAAAGGGTGTTCATGGGGCTGGCCGAGGAGGGAGGGAGTCCTGTGTGGATCCCTTTTTCCTGTGCACATTCCTGGGTGCTCCCGAGGCGCCAGGGAAGGACACAGCCTCGTGCCACACCTTGCACCCCTTCACCTCTCCCGGGTTTTGTGTTTCCTGGCAGTGCTAAAAGCTCGAGTGAAGCAGCTCCAAGCCAGTAATGCCTCAGAGGTGATGGTCAACAAAGTGGAGCTGGCCCCGCTGGGCAGTGACAAGCACCAGAACCCACTGGGGAAGGCGATGGCTGCCGGCCACGCAGAGGAGCAGCCAACTCCCAGGGCAAGGGGCAAGAGCCCGGCCCAGCCCGGCAGCTGTGTCAAGACGTTGAAGGAGGAGATGCACATGCAGCAGCTGAAGGTGGAGCGCAGGTTATCCATCGCTGCGTCCCAGCCCGCTCCAGAGGCCAAGGCCAAGACAGAGGGCAAGGCCAAAGCTAAAACCAAGAAGAGCGTGAAGAGCCCGAAGAGCCCAAAGGTTGAAGTGGCTGGTGCCTGCAGCCAGAGCCACGCTGGCTCCCATGGGGTCCCTGCCCATGGCAAGCCCAGAGTGGTGGCAGTGAAGGAGAGCACAAAAGCGCAGAGGCCTCGGCGGGTGCTGGAGGACAAGGACGGCAGCCAGCACAAGGTCATGCAGCAGACCCTCCAGTCCAACCTCGAGTGCTTCTTCTTCCTGCAGCAGCCAGAGGAGGCCGAGAGGTTCCTTGTGCAGTGCCGCAGGTCCCCTGTGAAGAGGAGGCTTTTGAACGTCAACGCATACAACATCGTGATGCGCAGCTGGGCGAGGAAGGTACCGAGCTGGGAGCTGCTGCCCTGCGCTGGTTCAGCTTTTTGTGGGGAGAGAGGGCTGGTTTGGGAGGATGAGGTGGTCACAGTTTCACCTGTGTTTGTCACCTCTGCCTTCAGCAGGCGTTCAGGGAGGGCTGGGCTTCTGCGGAGAGGGACGGAGCTGGTGTCAGGGCACTGGGCCCTGTGAGGTGGCTTTGAGGGGAGGAAGGGGATGGGGCAGGAGGGACGTGGCTAAAGCTGAGCAGGAGTGGAAGGGCGTGAAGCTGTGATGTGGGGCTGCGGGTATTGGTGTCGCAGCCCCTTCCCTTCTTGCCCGCAGGGCTGCCTGCAGCGTGTCAACCGGCTGTTCTCCATGCTGGAGTCCGTTGGCCTCCAGCCCAGCCTGGACTCGTATGCAGCAGCACTGGAGTGCATGGGCCGGAGCCAATCACCCACCAAAGCAATCTGGAGGTAACGCGCTTCACCCGCGGCCATCTGCACAGCCTGCTGCTGTACTGGGAGGACTGGGAGCTGCTCTGGGAGGAGCTGCACTTGGCTCTGCTGTGTGCATGTCTGTGACTCTCTGACCTGCTTCTTGTGGGCAGAGCTCCTGCAGTGGCACCTCCTTGCCACCCCCAGATGCTGGCAGCTCTGAGATGTCACAGGGAGAGGAGATAGGCCTGGGGGCACAGCCAGGGTGTGGAGGAAGCGTCCTGGTGACCTGCGGATGCTACACAACTCCCGTGGGGGTTCAGGGTTTCACCACTGGCCTCCTTGGCGAGGTCGGGTGCCTCTGTGCGAGCATCTGCAGTTGCCTGGTTCAGAAGCGGCGGGTGGTGACTTCTGCCTGCTGTGTGGGTGTTGTGTCAGTACCACAGCACAGCTGGGGAGCTGTCTGTAGGCAGGTGTTCTTAGCACATCTTAGCATTTGTCAGCCCCAGGGTCTGTGTGTGTTTCCCCACAAATTTGTTTGCTGGAGCTGTGGGGGGAGGATGAGCCCTCACTTCCCTTCTCCCCTAAATGTGCTCTCCCAGTTGGACATGGCAGTGACTGGGAGGGAGGTGGGGGCTGTTCCTTGTTCTGCTCCCAGTCTGCAGGGCCTCTCTGGGGGTGTACGGTGGAGAGGTCGCTTGGTGTAACTGGGGCAGTTTTTGGGGAGGACAGCTCTGCAGAGTGATAGGGTTGTTCCTTGCGGCAGCTCCCGCCTGCTCCCAAACTGCCCAAGTGCAGCAGAGCAGCGGGGTTCACAGCAGGTCACAGTTCAGGCTCAGGGTGCTCTTTGTCCCCCTTTGGGCTCTTGACATTCCCGAAGCTGCTGGAGGCTCCCTCCTGCCCGTTTTGGTGTTGGTGGTGGCTGGGGCCTGGCTGGTGCCGCTGCCACCGCGCTCTGCCCATCCTCCCTCCCGTGGTGCCAGCAGTGCCAGTCGGCAGGTGGGGCTCTGGGCTGTGCTGCACCCGGATCGCGGCTCCAGCCAGCAGAGCCGGGAGGATGTGGTGCTGCAGCATCAGCTGTGGGGCCGGAGGCTGGGGCATGTTGGGGTTGGGGGGGTT
>NW_010199114.1:3388-16985 GCF_000695765.1 Mesitornis unicolor
GGAGGATGTGGTGCTGCAGCATCAGCTGTGGGGCTGGAGGCTGCGACATGTTGGTGTTGGGGGTGTTCTGGTCCTGACAGCATTGGGGCTGCAGAGAGGAGCTTCCTGCAGGTGCTGCAGCTGCTCCCAGCGCTCCGGCTGTCCCTGCTGCGGCTGTGAGCTGTGCCCTGGCCCCCAGGCTCATGCATGAACCACAGTCCCTGCCCCTCTGCCTGAGCTGTGCCTGGCTCCATGGTTCCCCTCTGCTGCCTGGGGCTGGAGGGGCGAGCAGGGTTATTTGAGGGTGAAGGAACTTGTGTCTTTTTGCTTGGTCTTGCAGCAGAGCTCAGTCTCACCCCTGTGTGGAGGTGAAAGCCGCCTGCTCAGCAGAGCAGCTGCAGGGAGCAGAATCGATTGCTGTAACCCGAGGCAGTGACCTTGGGATGGGCTGTGCCCGAGGCAGATCCCACCCCAGCGGCTCCCGCGGCCCTGAGAGCTGTGCCAGGGCAGGGAGAGCTCCCATGTCCCACAGGACGGCGGGAGTGACACTGCAAAGGTGCAGCACAGCATTCTGCTGGGCCTGCCTGCCTGCAGTTGTGCTCTTGGTGGACTGAGGCATCTGCCTCCTGCAGTGGCCCTGGCATGAAGGGTGGCACAGAGGAAAGCTGCTGGGAGCCACCAGCGTGGCTGTTGGCACCCCTGTGATGGCCTGGAGCCATGCATCAGTCTCCTGCCCTGTGCTCAGAGCTGGTTCTTGGTTGGTCCCAGCCTCCAGGCCCTGCTTTAGGAGAGAGTTTTGCTTTGGTGGCTGCCAGGGCTTTGTGAGGGGTGGCTCATCCTGTGGCGTCTCAGGGAGTCCGGGTGTTGCTGCTCAGGGCACAAGTAAGGAAGGAAGAGCCTCGTACAGCCAAGGCTCCCAGATCCTCAGAAGGGGTCACCCCCATCTGTCTCCTTTATGCTTAGTCTTCTGTTTAGAAACTTTGTTCCCTGCCTTGTTACACGCTGATTTCTGTCCAACACGCACAGTCCTCTGTGAAAGATTAATCCTGTCTTACCTGCCCCATCTCAGATGTTTACAGCAGCTGGAGAGCAACGGGTTCCATGTGGATGAGCTCTTCCAGAAGTGCTTGTTTGAGGAGGATGAGAAGGAGATGATGCTGAAGGCTATCAGGACTGTGCAGCCCGACTACCAGCTGCCTCCTCCGCCCAGCCCCCAGACCTGCAAATCTTCTCTGCTGCAGGACTTCTACTCTAAGGTAAGTTGCAGAGCTCGGGGACATCTCTGCAGCTCAGAGAGCTGTTGGAGCTTCTGTTCCTCTGGCTCTTGGCACTTATTGCCTCGTACTTGTTGCAGGAGAAGACGGTGTCGTACCCCAAGCTGGATTTCACTGTGCAGGAGTTGCAGGAGCGCTTTCAGCAGCAGCTGAAGATGGAACTGGACATCACCATAACCATCGAGTCAGTGGAGGCAACCAAACCTCTGACCCCACAAGCCATTAAAGCGGTAAAGCTCGGGGAGGCGGAGGCTGCACGTCTGGAGGGGAGGGAGGTGGTTTGGCCCTCGGGACCTGCCAGAGAGACACAGGGTTTGGTGGCCGAAAGAGGGGGCTGCTCCCTCGTGATGCGCTCTCACCACAGCATTTCTGTCCTGTTTCCATTTGTGTAGCGCAAGCTGCTGGCCACCCTTCGTGCCCAGTGGCATGACTCCATCCTCCAGGCCCTGCAGAAGTCAAAGCACAACATGTCCAAGCTCAAGACGGCTTACAACAAGCCGAGTTACAGCATCCTCTACCCCTACCTGTGTCTGCTGCCTGATGAGGAGTACGTGGGCATCATGCTGCAGGTAGGACCCTCCCTGCCCTCGCAGAGCCACAGGGGTGGCCGCAGGGCTACCACAGAGCACTCATGGCCTGCTCAGGCCAGGGAATCAGAACATGAGTCTCAAAGTTTGCCCAGGTTGTTAGGCACAGGATCTGTCTGCTCCCTGTGCTGAACAGCCAGAGAAACCCCTGTTCTGTCCTGGCCATGTTTCCTTCCTCATCATGGGATCAGCATCTTTCTATGCTCCCCACACAGGGGTTTAACTCCCACTTTGTGTCTCTGCTCCATCTTTCTGTTCCTCCCTCCTTAAGACCCTCTTTGCATTCTACTTTCTCAGATCCTCAACACCTTCTCTCCGCAAGGGGAATCCCTGGCTGTCTTGGCCAGGGAGCTGGGCTCCAAAGTCTACGACAGATACATCACGCAGCGGAAGCTGCGCAGCCGCCAGCTGGAGAAGGTGCAGGAGGTCTACAAGGACTACATCCACCTGCTGGCGAAGGACAGCCAGGTAGGGACGCCTGGGGAGGGCAGTCCTGGGGCCTGCAGGTTACGGAGTGGAGGCGGGGTGAGGCAGTTTGTCTGTCCACCTCCTCACAAGAGCAAGGTCCAGGTTCTGGGAATCTGCTGCTACAGAGGCCACCAGAACCAGTAAGGCCCCCTACCTCGAGGCAACAGGCAGGGCTGGGATAGCAGTGGGTATTTCTGGATCAGGTTTTAAATCAGCAGAGTTGATCCCATGGAGCCAGGCATCCTGTGCAGGAGGGCTCTGGGGCTTGAGAAGGATGCGCTTCGCAGGGCAGGACAGGAGGGGAGAAAGGGGCCAAGGTCACCAATCTGGGCAGCTCAAGGACGGATGAGGAGGTTGTTCCCTGAGCTCTGTGTGTGCATTGTGGTGGGGCAGGCAGATCAGCAGCCTTGGGAGGGAGGGTCAGGATGGTGTGGGGACACGGTGTCAACACAGGGATGTGGCCAGAGGAAGGACTTTGCAGTGCCACGGTTCTGGCCTGCAGCAGAAGCAGATTCTCGCTGTTTGGCTTGCCCCAGCCACGTTGGCAGTCCTTTCCAAATACCCCTCTCAGAGGGACCTGACCAGGACACAGACAGAAAGGTCCTTCTCAGAGCCACATTCCAGGTACATGGCTCCCATCCAGCATACTCCAGGAGCAGAGTGGCTGCCCCCTTCAGCTGACCTCATTTTCTTCCACCTCCCAGCCTGATCAGTACCTGCCACGGGAATACTGGGAGAAGCTGGTGACAGAAGCGGGCTTTGGGCCTTCGCTGAACTTGAAGGACTGCAGCTGGTCTTACATGATCGTGATGCGCCTGGGCATGTACATGCTGGAACTGCTGGTGCAGGCTGTCAAGGTGCCCAGGAACATCCTCAACCCCCGCCTGGAGCCCAAGCTTATCCCTGTCCTCTACCACATCTACTCCTTTCGCAGCAGCTGGCAGGTGAGCCTTGTCCTGCGGCTCTGCAGGTCACCTCGTCACCAGAACTGGGTCTTTGCAAGGCCCTTGTTCCTCCCTGTCACCTTTCCTTGTCCCTCCCTGCTCCGGGACACTTTGAGGAGCCTCTGGCTCTGTGCGGACAGTGTCAGTTCTTAGCACGATCATTATGTAAAGGCTGATTGACCCCATCCTCTTCCAGACTCCGGCCCTAATCCTCTGCTACTGACCTTTACCTCTCTGATTCTCCTCTCCAGGTTGGGCTGATAAAGCCCCATCCCATCTTCTCCCAGATGGTGTCGGACGCTGCAGAGACCATGCTGACCTTTAACTCCTCCGCCATACCGATGCTGTGCCCCCCGGTGCCTTGGACCTCCCCCCACTTCGGTGCTTTTGTGCTGAACGACACCAAGCTGATGCGCTTTGTGGACGCAGCTGTCCAGCACCAGCTGCTGCTGGAGCAGTGTCCCCCAGTGAACCTCCACCCCGTGCTGGATGCCCTGAACCAGCTGGGCAACTGCCCCTGGAAGATCAACCAGCCGGTGCTGGATATCATCATCTCTATCTTCAACGATAAGGGCAACGAGAAGCTGGACATCCCACCGCCTGTCTCCGAGGCCCCCAGGCCTTCTGGTCCCAGCAGCCCCTCTGCCTTGAACAAATCTCAGAAGCACGAGCTGTTGATGTGCAAGAAGAAGGCGGCTGAGATGCACAGCTTGCGCATGGATGCTCTCTATAAGCTCTCCATCGCCAACTACGTCAGAGACAAGGTGTTCTGGTTCCCTCACAACATGGACTTTCGAGGCAGGACTTACCCTTGCCCGCCCTATTTCAACCATCTGGGGAACGATGTCACCCGGGCCATCCTGCTCTTTGCGGAGGGAAGACCACTGGGCCCCAAGGGCCTGGACTGGCTGAAGATTCACCTCGTGAACCTGACGGGACTGAAGAAGAAGAACGCCTTGCAGGAGCGGCTGGAATACGCCAACGAGATCATGGAGGAGATCCTGGACTCGGCCGACCGCCCACTCGTGGTAGGGGGAAGTGGCTGACAGAGCTCCACACGCTCTCAGGGTGCAGTGGTGGAAGTGTGGGCTCTGGCAGCCAGCCCCAGGAGGGTCGGGAGGCTCCCCTTTGATGAACGAACTGAAAAGCAAGGAAGTTTGTTAGAGTTCAAATGGGAATTGTGCAAGTATGCCAAGGAAAAATGGGATCAGTATTGTCTTTAATTTCAGAGGAGACTCAGCCATTCCTCTTACTTAGCATAGCTTCTAGAAAGTAAAATAAAACGGAAATCAGATTGATTTTGAAAGATAACACTGAGGGAAACAAAGCATTGCAGAGTTTCCTAGATAGAACATGTCTGTCTGAAAACATGATGAATTGGAGGCATGGTGGGAGGGGGTGCCTTGCCCAGTATATCCCAGGGGTGCAGAGGCTCCTGGTTTGGCCTTGGGATGCCCCAAGAACGCTGCCTGCTCCTGTCAGCCTGTGCTTTCCTGTTCCCAGGGCAGGAGGTGGTGGATGAACACCGACGAGCCCTGGCAAGCCTTGGCGTGCTGTATGGAAATCGCCAAAGCCTCAAGGTCCCCGGACCCAGCAGCCTACATCTCCCACTTCCCCATTCACCAGGTAGGAGCCTGACAGCTCTGCATGACCCCTGCGGCTGAGCAGGGGGAGGAAAACGAGCAGGGCAGAAAGCTCCGGGCAGGGCAGAGGCATCCAGGTTTCCAGTGCTGCATTTACTACAGCGTGTGGCCTGTGGCTTTCTTAAGAATGGGAGTGCAGTCTGCAGGCATCTTGGCTTGAGAACGCCAGTAATTTGCTGCTGCATGCAGCCATTAAGCCAGTACAATTAAGCGCTGCCTTGCTTCCTTTGGCTGGGGCAGAGCCTGTCTGGGAGATCACCGTCAGCTGCCCACAGGCTGAGAGCCGGGCCAGGCTCACCTCCAGCTCCAGATCAGGACTGGAAATCAGATCCTGGCTGGGTGGGACGTGGCGTGGGCGTGTGGCAGCACCTGATGTCTGAAGAGCTGGGGGGATGTGCTGAGGCTTTGGGGGCCTCTGCTCTGCTCCCACTCCGAGACTGGAGCCAAGCAGCTCTGCAGGAGCAAAAGATTGGGGTTTGGACCTCTGAGGGAGGACAGAGCTGATCTGTCCCCTGCATTCAGTGATGTGGTTGCCATTCACCGTGTGCGCTGTCTCTGCTTAGTCCCATGTGCCCATGCTCTGAGTGCAGCCCCTCAGAGAGTGCTCAGCTTCCTGAAGGCACCCTCCCTCCAGGCTGGAGAGGAACCAGGCAGTAGCTGCATGAGCCAATGGTCAGCCCTGTCTGCCACGTCCCTGCAGCTCTGCAGCCACTGCCCAGCCCATGCCTCTGTCTGCACTGGTAAATCCCCTTGCTGCTTGGGAGACGGTGATGAATTGTTTTCCTGGTGAGAGAGGTTTGCTCATTTATCTCATTAGAAGATGCGATGGCCCTAATGAAGTGGGGGGGCCGAACGGGGGTGTACTCTGCCAGTAGTGGTGGTCTGGAATATGCATGAGACCGTCTAAATGGGAATTGTTATGACAACAAAAGATCAAGAGAGCAGCTGGGGGTGTGTTGAGTGTGTCAGTGATGAAATTCAAGCAAGGACTTCTGCTGGAGGGCACCTGATCTCTTTCCACCTGAGTCATCTGTGCCTGAACAGAGGCAGCTCCTCTGTCAGAGCACTCAGTCCTTGGCTCCGCAAGGCGCTGCACTGCACTGCAGGCTGCGGGGAGGAGGGGAGTGGAGCGTCCGTCCTGCCACCAGGCAGAACCAGGGATGGTCCAAAGCAGCAGCACATCTGTGAGCAGCGTTTCTGCCGATGCTGTCTGGGGAGCAGCAGGACCTTCCTGCACCATCACTGGGGTCCTGCCTGTCTTGTCCAGGTCGTGGTCCCAGGAGGGCTGTCAGGGCAGCCGCTGTGACAGATCGGTCGTGTTGCTGCTATAACGGCGGCACTGGGAGAGGCTGGTTCCTGTCAGGATGTTTTCATCAGCTGCCAAGCAGCTCGCTGCAGGTTCCTTGTCAGCTGTGGCTCCTGCGCCATCCCATCTTCCCCTGGTCCTGCTCCTGGGTGTTCTGGGGTTGCTCTCACTGCTGGCTCTGGGGGCTTTTGTTAGCATCCCAGACATGTGGTGGTGGTTTCCAAATTTTCTGATTTTTAGAGTTTCCACAGAGCTAATGATCTTGAAAGTTCATGGAGGAGGCAGTGTGATGGGTGGTTTTCTTTTATTAACCTACTAGACAGCAGTAGTTAGTGATGAGACCCAGACAGGAAAACTGGCTGGAAGGTAACTGGAAACTGGTGTGGCCCTGGCTGCTGCTGGGAGATACCTGCAAACCTGCCCAAAGAGGGGGAAATGACAGTGACCTTGTGAGGAAGTATCTGTATCTGTGCTGCGGAGCGAGGGCGGATAAGCAGGGCTCCATCCCACGCCGACACTTCCTTTTCACCCTGCTCTCTCCCCACACACAGGACGGCTCTTGTAATGGTCTGCAGCACTACGCAGCTCTAGGCCGGGACCTTATTGGCGCCACCTCCGTCAATCTGATGCCCTGCAGTGTCCCCCAGGATGTCTACAGTGCGGTGGCCCAGCAGGTGAGGCACAGCAGGGCCACAGGGAGGTGACCCCTTGCCAGTGCACTGCACAGGGTCACTCCAGCTCCAAGGAGAAAGGTGGAGATAGGACCAGCACGTGTAGGGCTGGGAAAGCGTGAGCTGGTCACGGACAGAGTCCTTCCCTCCCCGAATGGGACCCAGTGGGGATCTGGCTGGAGATCTGTCTTGACAGAGGCAGCTGTGAGAAATCTGCTGGAATTTTTGCTGTTCTCAGTTTTTGGATGGTGTGGCAGAGGTGGGAGAACCTGAGCCACAGTCCTTGTGCTGTGTCCTTGTGGTGTCCGGCAGCACCCAGCTGCCAAGGGACGCTGCTCTGCTGAGGCAGCAGGGGAAGGCTCTGCAGGCACCGTTATCTCTGAGATGCCTCTTGGTCCTTCAGCAGATGATCTCGGTTAACCAGGGCTGCAGAGGATGGGCTGCAGGGTTTCTGATGGGGGTTCAGGGAGCGCACAGCTGGGAGGGCTTCATGTGGCCCCTGACTCCCCCAGCCATGGAGGGGGCTTGGGCCAGCGTGGCTCGCGGTGGGGCTGACCTCCCAGGCGCTCTCCTCCTCAGGTGGAGGAGTTTCGGAAGAAGGACGCTGAACAGGGGGTGAGGATCGCCCAGGTGCTGCAGGGGTTTATCAGCCGCAAGGTGGTGAAGCAGACGGTGATGACGGTGGTGTACGGCGTCACGCGCTACGGCGGGCGGCTGCAGATGGAGAAGCGTCTCAAGGAGATCGAGTTCCCTGAGGTAGCAACCTGCCCTGGCCTCCCCCACTGGAGTTTTGCTCAGCTCTCAGCCCCTGCTGGGAGCATTACCCGCGCTGCCCTTCCTGTGGGTGTCCCTCCTGCCTGGCTCTCTCCTTCCCCCAGACCTCAGCAGGCAGAGGGGTGCACAGGACTAAGCTCCCTGTGCTGGGCTGGGCCAGCCGGCAGGAGAGCTGCCTGCCAGCACTTGGGGGTGGGGAGGGATTCTTCAGGTGGGGCTGCTCTCGTTCTTCTTGGGCACACCTTGGTGGCACGATGGCCTCAGCTGGTGTTCAGATGCCAAACGAGGTTTGTGGCTGTGCTCTTCTCTCTGGAAATGGCCTTTGTGTCTAGCAGAGCTCTTGGAGGTTTGTTCCTCCTGGCGCCCGTTTCTTGGGCTGTGGCCGTGAGACAGTCCTCGGTGATTTGCTGTGCAGGTTGGTGCTGGGAGTGTTTCTGCTGTGTTACGTTCCTGGGGCAGATTAGGCAGCGAGAGCCTCCTGTTTATCCAGGAGTGTTACACAGAGATCAGCCTGTCCTCGGACATGGAGCTGTCCAAAATGCTGATCACAGCCTTCCTCCATCACAGCCCACAGTCCTGCAGCAGCTCAAGGCAGCACAGTCCATGGTGGAGGCGATCTCGAGGCAGCAGGGAGATCTCTCTTTGCTTACCCTGGGTTCCATTGCTTTGTTCCACATCTTTTGCTGCCCCTTTGCCTAACCCCTGGCTCTGCCCCTCTGTGCAGGAATACTTGTGGGAAGCGTCTCACTACCTCGTAAAGCAGGTGTTCAACAGCATCAAGGAGATGTTCTCGGCGACTCGAGATATCCAGGTACAGTGCCTGTTGCCTCTTCTATCTCTACCTTTTCTTCTTCCTGGCCCACCCACACATAGACCAGGGGATGCTCCATGGGGAGAGGTGGTTCCTCTGGGTCCTGGCCCAGGGAGGATCCTCCTGCCCCAGCCCAGACTGTGCCTGTTACAGGGCCGAACTCCCCCGTAAGTGCTGGGCTGTTGCAGTGGCAGGAGTCTGGCTCGGCTGTGCTGGGGAAGGGCTGGGGTCTCCCAGCTGCCCACACTTAACTGTGGCCTCCCCACTTCCTCTGCTAGAACTGGCTGACGGAGAGCGCCAAGCTCATTGCCCAGTCGGGACGAACGGTGGAGTGGGTCACGCCGCTGGGTCTCCCCATCGTGCAACCCTACTATCGGTCCACGTCCACTGTGGTAAGTGTCTGGTGTGTGGGACTCGTCTACCCCTCCTCTGCCATGGTGGGAAGCAGGGAAGGGGCAGCTGGGCTTTGGGGCAGCAAGCTAAAGCCTGGCAGATCGGCATCAAGAGTGGGATCGGCCTGCAGAGCAGGCAGGATCTGTGTGTGTGCAAGCACATCCTCCAGCCCATCTCTCCCTGCAGAGACTGGAGTGTGTGGGTGGGCTGGTGAGGAAGCTCTGCTGCTCCCGTCCCACTCAGGCAGCTGGGGCACGGGCGCGCTCTCCACTCTGAGGAGCCTTCCTCAGGGCTTGCGTGATTCAGTCTCGCTGCTCTCGCCTCCCACGCGCTGCTGCGCTGACTCACGTCTCCCCAGCCTGTCTCGTCCTTGCAGCCACTCACCTCCAGGAGCCCTTCCCTTAGCCCTGCAGAGGTGAATCATTGTGTGGCTGGGAAGGGGGAAGATACCTGTCTGCATCCTCAGGAGGGGAAGCAGGGAGGTGTCACTGAGGGGTGACAGCGGCCATGGTAGCTGGGATGCCCTGGAAGGGTCCCTGCCCTGGCCTCTTGCTGCAGCCAGGGACGCAGCTCATGATGCCCTCTCCAGAACACAGGGCAGCGCTCAGCACCTTGTGTTGGTGGTGCAGTATGGCAGCTGATCCCCTTTCTCTTTCCCGGCAGCTGAATTGCACCATGCAGAGGCTGAGTGTGAAAAGCTTCAACAGCAACCAGTAAGTATGAAACCATGGCCTTTGCTGAGCCCCAGCTGTCCCCAGTCCATCCTCGGGGACAAAGCCTTCCCAGCAGTGGGACCTGCCCGTGAGTGCCAGAGCTCCTGGTAACCCCTGAGCTGCAGAGAGTGGGGCGCTGTGCTGAAATTGGGGGGCCTGGGACCCTTCAGAGCTGCCGCCATCAGCCCCATGCCTTGGCTGGTGCTGGCACTCTCATCTTTGGTCCTGGAAGTGCCCCAGCTCCTCTTACCTCTGTGCCGCAGGAAGCCTGACACGGTGAAGCAGAAGAATGCCTTCCCACCCAACTTCATCCACTCGCTTGACTCCACGCACATGATGCTCACGGCTCTGCACTGCCTCAGGTAGGAAACGGCCCTGGGACTCGCTCCCTGCTGGGACAGCACCACCAGGGCAAGGCCTGTGGGTGCGGGAAGGTTTTGTGGGTGGTGTTTGGGGGCCTGGAAGAGAATGGATGAGAGGAGGTGGAGGGGCAGGGATGGAGGATCGCAGGGTTCGCTGTCTCTCGCTGAAGATGAGGAGCTGTGCAGGGAGTCCGCCTCCTTGCGTGGTCCCTGCTCCTGTCTCAGCAAGGGGTCTGCATGGGGCAGGGGACCTTGCAGAGAGGGAGCTGTCAGCACAACTTCATGACACCTTTTGCTGCCTCCCAGGCAGGGTCTGACCTTCGTCTCAGTCCACGACTGCTACTGGACTCACGCGCTCTCCGTGGACGTCATGAACCAGGTAAAAGCGTCCTCTGGGTCCCCTGTGCATGGGATCTTGCTGATCCGTCCCCTGGGCACTGGCCAGCCCTTGCCTGCCATGGGCTTTGCTCCACAGTTTATTTATTCACCTGGGCGAGATGAACCTGGGGTCCTTGCTGGTGCACCCCCTGGTGCCATAGCCCATCTCCCACCCGTCAGGGCTCGTGTTTGGGGTGAATCTGCCTGTAAATCAGCGCTGAGCACAGTGCCTGGCAGTCGGGGGCTCTGTCTGCCCTGGGGTGCTGCGAGGGCCGATGCAGCAGATTGGCAAATGGGGGTCGGCCTCTGCTGCCCCCCTCCCCAGGCTGATTCCCCTCACCTTTGTGTGGCAGCCCCCTTTCCTGTTGCTGCCTGCTTCTTTCCCTGCCCCTCACCTCTGACCTCTCAGGGCTGAGGAGCACTGAGGGGAAGGAGTGGAAGCGCCCACTAACCCACAACTCACCGTTACTCCCTGGATCAGATCTGCCGCCAGCAGTTTGTGGCTCTGCACAGTGAGAAGATCCTGCAGGATCTGTCCGAGTTCATGCTGGAGAAATACTGCAGGTATGTCCCCCAGCCAGCCCCACCACACTCCTTGCCCACACTGATTCCTGGGGTGGTTGTGTTGCCTGCTGGGGGGTTGCTCTGGAGGGAAGCTGTGCTTCCTTCTTGCTGGTGCCCAGATCGCCTTACACCTCAGTGTAAAAAATGAGGGGTGTCTGCATCCTCTTGCTGCAGAACCAAAGCAGGGTTTGGTGCCTGAAGCCCTCGGTGGGCCTGGGCAGGCCATCATCTCTGTGCTGTGGATTCCCTGCTGTGAACGAGTCAGTGAGGGGTGGTGAAGACCCACGTTGGGTCATCCCAGTGAGTGACTCCTGGTCACCATGGCAGAGCCTGGCAGTGCAGACCCACCCTGACCCGGGCAGAGGCTGCAGAGGCCCCAGCGCCTGCCTGGGGCTGCAGGGGCTGAGCTGCTGCTGCAGGGTGTGAGGCGATTTGGAAGAGCCGAGTCCTGTTTTCAGGAGTGGGGAGCAGAGGAGGGTTTGTGCCTCTCCCAGTGCTCCTGTGCTGATTCCTTTCCTTCTGCTCCGTCCAGCCCCGGCAGGGAGACTCGAGCCCTCTGGCAGAAGAAGCTGATGGAGCAGCTGTCGAGTGTCCCCAAGACAGGTAGGAGCACAGGACAGGAACTGCAGAGCTCGGGAGCAGTTTGGAGATGGGGAGTGGAGAACGGCCTCTGAAATCATTGAGGGCTTCTTGCCTGTGCTGGAGTGCAGACCCATGGGGCAATGCCCTGCTTTCCCCCCCTGTAGCCTCCCTGGAGTGGTCCCTGCCATCTCCGCAGCTTCCCCCGAGTGACCCAGCTCATCCCATCCCCTCTCTTGTTCCTTCTCCCATCTGTTTCCAACCACGGAGCATTTGCCTGGGGATGGGAGTGAGGCGCTTAGCGCATGGTAATTGCCAGGATCTGGATGATAGGGATTAAGGCAATTAGTTTAACTCCACCTAATCCCTTGGCCCTGCCCCTGCCAGCCCATCTGGCTGACCGTGATTCTGTCTTTGGAAAGCGGAGCGGCTGGCGCTGAGCAGCTGCTGTGGCCAGCCCCCGTGGCAGGGAAGGCTCTCGCCCTGCGGCCCTGTGCTCGCTTCCCTCGCTGCCTTGCTGCTGTTACACTCACAGAGAGTTCTTCCCACTGCTGCCCCAGATGAACTCCAGGTCCTGGAAGCCATCCAAGGTCCCTGCTGTTCTCTCCCACCCTCAGCAGGGGCTGAGCTGAAGAGGTTTACTGCTCAAAGCTGGAGCAGGGCTCTGGAGTGCACTATCTCCCCCCACTCTCCTCTGACCTCCTCTCTCTCTCACTTCCCCCAGGGGAGCTCAACCTGCATAGGGTGATGGATTCCACCTATTTCTTCAGCTGAGCCCCGGCAGCCAGCAGTGCCCTCTGCTCTGCCCCTGCCTCCGAGGCTCCTCCGTCCTGCGACTTGTGGGGACAGCGGCTACGGCCACCAGCCCAGCAACAGCCACCACGGTGCTGGAGGAGCACGGGAGCAGCCCCAAGGGCCAGTGGGGAACAGGGGCTCTGCACAGTTGCTGCTACTGCCTGCATTAGGCGAGGGGAGCAGGTATTGTGGGCTGCAGCTCTGGTGTGGGGTCAAAGGGGTGATGGTAGATGGGGCTGGCTGCTCTCAGTCCTCACCCAGGCATGATGTGCCTGTCACTGCAGCTCCTCCCTTGGGGTGCCATCCCTCTTCATCCAGGGCCCTATCACTGCTTTCATGTGGCTCCTGGCCCTCATTTCCAGGTTTCAGTTCTGTTCACTGGGTCTCAGGCAGGGAAAACCACTATCACAGGGATACAGGTGTACAATAGTGTAAATAAAATGGTTTTTGAGATATGAGATGGGAGCTGTGTCCTTCACTGTGGGCTTCCTGGGCCTTCATCTCACTGGGGGTGCTGGGGAGGGGGGACTGATGTCTCCCCCAACTGCTGTGGTTTTGCTGGCTGCCTGGGCTGCAGTTACTCAGAGGTGTAACAGCCTGGAAATGATTTTGTAACAGAACCAGACCAAGCTTCCAAGCTGGTGCAGCTGCAATGGGAGCAGGGCTCACAGAGTGGAGGTTCTGCCCACCTGACCCTCGCATTTCTAGCCAGGAGTCTCCCTTCTCGCTGAACTCCACAGAGCTGTGTGTGGGGGTGCTGCTGGGCATGCTGCAGCTCTTGGCTGAGCTCTGCACCCCTCAGCTCTGGCTCACAGCCTGGTCCCAGCTTCGTCCCCACCAACGCTGGGCAGTGGGGCACAGCCCCATCCGTAAGGGGAAAGGCTCTGGAGGAGGCATTTCCCATCGCTTTTCTGGCAGAGCTGCAGCCCTTCAAGGGCCAAAGCTGCTTCCTGCAGCCCCAGTGGGGGCCGTGCCTGTGGCAGAGCTCCCAGTGCTGGGTGAGGGCAGCGGCAGCTCCGGGGCCGCAGCGGGGAAGGACGGCGACCGAGTAGAGGCAGAGACGGAGGCGTGCGTAGCTCTGTCAGCTGCTGACGTTTATTGCGCAGGATGGGCTGGATGAGAGGTGGGCGCCTGGCATGGGGCCCTGTCCCACGATTGCGCAGCCGCAGGGCACAGGGCCCTCGCTTGCGGGCGCTGCGTACATTCAAGTGCGAGGCAAAGGCGTCCTTGCACGCACACGTGTCCCCCCGCTGCACACAGACACACGGTACACGCAGTGTGTGCCTTCTGCGGCATAAAGCCAGGGCAGCCCTAGGCTCCGGCGCCCACCTCTGCCTGATGCTGACTACAGGGACA
>NW_010199115.1:0-312 GCF_000695765.1 Mesitornis unicolor
AAAACTTTCCATTGTACAATCAATAAGGCCTTAGAAGTCACGAAATTTTATTTAAAAAATTATTCCTAGATTTGGAGTGCCAGAGGTGATCTCCTCAGATAGAGGTCTGCACTTTATCACAAAAATAGTGAAAAGAGTAGGAAAATATTTGGGAATGCAGTGGGATTTGCATACACCATATGGACCAACAAAGCTAGGGAATTAAAGGTAGAATGAATAAATCAGACCCCCAAGTCTGGCTCCCTAGGTGGCAGAGCAAATGTCCCCAATGCAAATTAAAATCAGGAAACAAAATATGGCTAAGTAAAAAGA
>NW_010199115.1:802-1504 GCF_000695765.1 Mesitornis unicolor
CTGGCTCCTTCCTCCTGACACTCGCCCTTTACAAATTTATAAACATTAATGAGGTCACCCCTCAGTCTCCTCTTTTCCAAGCTAAAGAGACCCAGCTTCTTCAGCTGCTCCTCATAAGGGAGGCCGCTCCTCTATTTTCTATAGAAATAATTGGGAACCAGACAGCCCAAGCAATTGGAAATTTACAGGAAGAAATCTCAGAGTTCGGGCGAACAGCTACTCAAAATAGAATGGTCCTATATATGTTGCTAGCCTCTGAAGGAGGGCTGTGTACTGTAATAAATAGTAGTTGCTGTGTTTATGTGGACCAAACAACAAAGGTAGAAACCAACTTTGAGGCTATATGGGAACAAGTTCGAATGTTGCATGAGGTACAAAAGGATGATATATCCTGGGGATTTGAGGAACTGTGGGACAGAGTGAACTCCTGGTTCCCAAACCTGTCTCTGTGAGTTAAGCAATTCGTGCAAGGAATGATAACAATATCGTTAGTCCTTTTATTGTGTATATATGTTCTTATACAATGTATGGGGAATTGCATTAAACAATGTCAAGGAAGAAGTTTTAGATATTATAAATAGGTGAGACTCCCAAAAAGGAGAATTTTGGGAGTCTCAAAGGGGGGAATTGTAACCTGATAGATGAGATAATATTGTATGTGTAAGGCACAAATAAGCTACTGCCAACCACTAATATTTTGAG
>NW_010199116.1:0-2754 GCF_000695765.1 Mesitornis unicolor
GGCCGAGGGGGCTCTGCCGCCAGGTCGCTCGTCAAGGGACGCGGGAGGGCCGGGCCCGGGCGGGAGAGAGACCTTTCTGCCCCTTCTCCTCTGGTTGATGAATGGTAATTTTTTTTACATATAGTATAAACTAAAAGGAAACTTGCTGTTTCATAAAGACAGTCCTCACAGTCATTAAAATTTTGTTTCCTTCCTCTGGCTGGTCATTATTTTTCTGTTTATGAAAATCACGTCTCCCCTGAGATCCTTGTAGTTCAACCAGGAGAGATAAAAGGGAGTGTGTAGTAGATTCAGAACAAGGAAAAATGAAGGCTTCTGAGAATTTCACTCAGGAAACTACTAGTCAAACTATGTAGGATTGACCCAGATGGGCCTGGTCCAAAAACTTCAAGGCCACATCTGTGCTTTCAAATCCATACGTTTCAAGCCCAGGGAGGAAGGAGTTAGACTTGGGAGCTCATCTGAAAAAAAGATTCAAAGCATATGTAGTAACACTTCCGCAGGGAATTGGGACGGAGAGAGGAGGGTCAGGCGTGGAGCTCATTTTTAGAAAGAATTCCAGAGCACATGGATGTGGTGAAGGTCTGGTATGAAACGACTGCGCAGCACAGCCAGTGGAAAGCCATTAAATGAACCATTTAAAGCCAAATTGTTCTTTGGATGACTGCAAAGTCATTTCTCACATTATTTCAACTGTTTATCTGTATAGCAAAGAAAACACTCGCGTTGTGAAATGCAGCCATTGCAACAGCATCAATTGCTTGTCAAATAGCTAATAACATGCATCTTTTCTGAACCTCTTTTTTTTGTATTTTAATAATTTATTTGGCCCATTTCTTATGTTGTGTATTTAAAGTGACATATTTGTTCCTTTGAAGACTGCCTCTTGTTTTGGGGAGGAGAAAGAGGGGAAGAAAGCTATTTAGATGAAGCAGACTCCTTGGGGCATGAGACTCACCTAGACTGTGAAAACTCGTAAAAACTCTCTGATGCATATTAAGAAATTTGAAACTGTAATACCAATTTTATTTTCTCTTCGGCTTGGCATACACTCAAGTACCTTTTTTAACTTCATCAGCAAATGTTTTATTTGGGCTATCACTTCACTGCTTATGAGAAACAGAGAGCACCTTCGTGGAAGTGCCCCCCAAATGCTATGAATTTATTCATTTATTTTGTGAAATGGTGCCCCCAGCATTCAGCTTTTGGGAACAAAATGAGGCCTTAGAAATGTCCTGAGTTCAGCAACTGGGGGAAGAACCCTTGCTTTCACAGCAATTACAGAGGTCCGCTTGTGTCCAAGTTACGGAGATGAAGGGACTTGCACTCATAACACGGTCGCTGTTGTGCAGCACCACTTTCACTTACGCAACATTTGGTGGAGTTTAAAGCAAGGCCATTGTAATTCCAGTCAGTGACACACCCTGCAAAACCAAGGTTTCCACAGGAGAGCAAATCTGACAAAAGAACCCCAAATGTCAGTGACTGCCGTTGCATATGATGGCATCACGATTGCAATGCTGGGGCACAGGAGTGACACCAGTATGAGCTGGCTATGTTACATTGAGTAGGAACCACAACCACAGCTCGCTCTTCCTCCACCTGGGAGAGAGAAAGTTTTAGCTGCTCATAAGGGGCCAAATCTTGAGATTCTTAGCATGTTTTTGCTCGGACCAATTCCAGCTGATTTCAGGAAGATTTTGCAGAGTATAACAACATAACAGGGACCTCAGGTTTGACTCAGTAGAATTATAATGATCCTCAAAACTACAGGGACCTCGAGGCACACAAAGCCTTTTGTTTTTCCTTCCATGGAGCCAGAAGTGTGTTAAGTAGTGACGTCTAGTAAAATATCAGAGTAAAGCACACCATTCATAAAACTGTACTAATGATTAAAGGGTCTCTAATTCAACTCAGTGACCCCAGTGGAATTCTTAAAGTTTGAAAGCCATGACGTAGGGCATTATTTATGGCCCTTTCATTAGTGCTGACTACACACTACTTTTTCAGAGGACGGAAAACCCTTTTGAAGCTTGATATAATATAAACTAGCTGATGATAGGAAAGAAATGTATCTTAGCCAAGGAACAAGTGAGTAAGACCACTCCAGGAATTAATTTTCAGTATTCAATAGCATAGTAAAATTAATGACAATACTTGCAATAGCAACAGTTATGCCATCAGTTAGATTGAGAAGAGCCCTGTTCTGATGTTCTAACAAAGCCTGGAGTAGGTCAGTACCTCTATGCAATAATAGCATACAAAACAACACATCTAATTTGATTCTATAATTGCATATTAGCTATGGAATAGCAGGCAAAAATAAATGCTAGTCTAGTGTATGGTAAAGTAAAACAAGCATTGAAAAGTTTCCTATTCAATACATACCTAAGGATAACTAAACTTGGTACAAGGCTGCATGAAAGCAAGCGTTCTAAAAACAGTTGTTTAGAGGCCAGGGTAGAAATACTGCACTACACATAAAGGGGTACCCAGCTTTAGACTGGTAAGTTTAGTCAAAGATCACGTAAGACAAAGATCTACAGACACAGCCTAGCATAGCAAACATAAATAGCTGATGGGATTCACCTCCCCATTATACAGGCTTTGCTGTAACACTCAGAGAGTCCTAACCCAACACCACCGTGCCCACTAAACCACGTCCCAAAGTGCCCCATCTACACGTTTTTTGAACACCACCAGGGATGGTGACTCCACCACTTCCCTGGGTAGCCCCTTACAGTGCTTAACCGC
>NW_010199116.1:2785-30420 GCF_000695765.1 Mesitornis unicolor
TCAGTAAAGAAATTTTTCCTCATATCCAATCTACCCCCAACCCCAACCCCGGCAACAACTTGAGGCCATTTCCTCTTGTCCTATCGTTTGTTATTTGGGAGAAGAGACCCACCCTGCCTCGCTACCCCCTCCTTTCAGGTAGTTGTAGAGTGTTATGAAGTCTCCCCTCAGCCTCCTCTTCTCCAGGCTGAGCACCCCAGTTCCCTCAGCCACTCCCCATAATTCTTGTGCTCCAGACCCTTCACCAGCTCCGTTGCCCTTCTCTGGACATGCTCCAGCCCCTCAATGGCCTTCTTGGAGTGAGGGGCCCAAAACTGAACAGAAGATTCAAGATGTGGCCTCACCAGTGCCAAGTATACACAATAGATGAAAGAATCACACCATTTTTCCTGTCTGGGTAATAAGGAAAGTGGTAGGAGGCTGCTTTCCAGTTCTTCAGCTTTATCTCCTTCCTTTTCTCCTCTCCTGCCATATTCCCATCCAGCTGAAGACAAAAGAAGCCTGGTATTGGCCTCCTAAGGTCTCAGATGGGTGCTGTTCTTTTCCACCTGGAAGTGGCACCTCCAGCAGAAGTGAGGGGTGGAACTGTTGAACTGTACTTTTTAAAGTGGAAAAAACCTATGTAATTCTCAAAAAATTGTGCACACAGAGACAGTAAAGTGCAAACTGTGCTGCTCTTCCCCTGCACTAAATAATCTATGTCTACATTTTAGAAAAGTGTTTTAAGAAGAGGCTGCTCAGTTGTGAAAGGAAAAATATATGTATATGTATAGGAAAAAAGATGTGTAATTGCATATTGCTAGAGATGCTTCTGGTGCTCTCAGCACCATTGTCAGGGACAACTTGAAATGAACCTAAGCTCTTAGGATTTCCAGGATCCAACTGATACAGAATCTTGAACCCCATCGCTCTCAAAATCACCAGGAAGGTCAGAAACCACCCTCAACCTCCATTGCAACCACCTTCCAATCAGTCCCCATCAACAAAGAATTGCCCACAGCAACGATACCTCAACAGTTGCCTCCATTAGTATCCTGCTGATGCATTTGGGGTCACAGTCCTGGTCTTGCAGGTCTGACTGATGCTTTTAACAACATTTAAATTTTGTTTTGGTGGCCTTAGGAGTGCTTTGATCGCTCATTCCCTAGTTGCCTGTCACAAGACGCTGTTTCAGCTTTTGGGTCTTTGGTACCCATGGTCTTGGCAGTTTTTTCAGCACTTTTGCCTCAGGCATTTTTGTAATCTGGCATGTCAGCACCTACTTGCTTTAGCAACTTTGCAGCCTTGGCTTACTGCCTCAAAGCTTTGGCATAAGTCTGCACCGTGGCATCCTTTCAACTCCAAACCTACTTGCTTCGCAGGTTTTCTTTGTTTTTTTAGGATGTCAGCAACTGCCCTGACCCTAGGGGGGAAGAAAGACTGATCAGCAAGTTCAAACAGTGTCTGTGCAGCAGAAAGATGTCTATCACAAATGAGCACATTCACTACATCGCTTGCCTTTCTGTTAAGCGTGCCAGATATTGCACATGCTTAGGTACCATGAGAAATTTTTCCAGGCCTTCCTCAAGATGATCCCTATACTTCTTCTGAGAGCCTGTGATAATCGGCTGGAGAAAACCCTGGCAAACTTCATAGTCCCAGACTGTTAAAACACCGTGTCTCCACACTGCAGTGGATATAGTTTCCATCATCGAAGTATTTTCTCTTTCACCTCTCTTCAAAGCCAAGAAAACCCATCTCATAGACATAGCCGTTGGGTTTAAGGGTTGGTCATTCAGGCTGAGAAATGCTGATACAGCAGATGAGGTGCTTCCCATAATGACCACCTGACAGCAAGGTGTCCTTTCTGCTGCCTCCATGGAAATAGCCCATCTTCTTTGCATTGTATTTAGGGAAATTAATCTAATAAGTCTTAAAACGGAAGAATCCACAATGATGAGGATATAGGCTCATGGTTATAGGTTCATCTTTGTTCTCGCCATCTACTACTGCAAAGGTCCACATCAATAACTGCCTTCAGTGAAGGCCTGAGTTTTGGTGCAGCTGGACGCCTTCTCTGTTAGAAATGCTCTGCTGCTGTGAACTGCCAATTGTCACCTGCAACTGTTGTCTCAAAGGAGTTTGCATAGCCAACCTGATCATCCAGACTTCAGCTCATCAGAAAAGTGGAAAGGTGAAAAAAACAACAGATGACACCTAAAAACAACTGAGAGGGTCTTGCTATCATGTATCTCTCCACAGCGAAGGCAGCTGGACCAGGGCTTTCCCAGAAGTTTAGAAGCAACTGGCTTTTCAGTAGATTTTAATGGCTGTTGGATCTAGAATCCATTTCACAGAACCATAGAATGGTTTTGGTTGAAAAAGACCTTTAAGATCATCACGTGCAACCACTGAACCAGCCCAAAGTCTACCATTAGACCATGTCCCTAAGCACAACATCTACATTTGCTTGGCATCTGACTGCAGTTCCACCAGAAAGAATTCAAAGATCATACAGAATTACCAGAAATTTTTCTGTCAAAGTTGCCTGAAGGAAGACACAGTTCCTTCCCGAATAAAGTGAACTTGCAGCTTATTTACAAATCCAAAACACTGTGGATGTCCTTCATAAAAAAAGGCAATCCTTGAGATATTTTAAAGTGTGATTTTTCTGAGGGTTTACTCCAGTGGATATTTTGCTGACATGAAATTTGCTAACAACTATAACAATATGCAGAGAAAGAGAAAAAATAACTTTTGCCGACATCATGTACAGTGTGCTACACATAAAAAGAAAAGCAGCAAAGTAAAAAGTAGTGCCATGAATTCAATAATCAGAACCTTTCCTTTAGCATCTAGGGAATGACAAGTAAGAAAGTTTTAATATAGGAGAGGATTTTTATTTGCATTTCTTAACAATAAGGGTGGTTTATACTCCACCTGGTGTCTTTTCTCACATCATCTTTTATGGGCTTCTCTCAGTGACAAGTACCTTTGTACAAAGGTTTCCTCCCCCTTCTCCCCCTCCTCTGGTTCTAACTCTCTAGCAGGCTTCAGCATTCAAACACAATGGGAGCATTGAAAGGAAGACAGTGGGACACCTCCTTTGATCTTCTGTTCTAAAAACTTGTGTATGTTTGTGTCCAAAAACAATCTTCCAAGGCTTTTCTGGTGAGGGCGGCTGCTGCTGCAAATGAAAAGACTCATCGCAGGGGTGGTGGGACAGTGAAACCTCATTCAGGAGAGGAAAGACCAGCCAGTCATGTAAACAGCGGACTGTAAACTCTGCTAAAGGCTTTGAGGACCGAAGAGAGCCCCACTCCTGACAGCTGACAACATAGACAACGTGGGGCTGTTCAAAGCGTGGCACCGAGGGTCACCATTAAATCATACAGTTCCCTATTCCTTTTCCTATCCATTCTGGAGGACGCTCATTGCACGTGGACGACAGAGACGTGTCTGACATTAAAGCAAATGGCTGCTGCCAGATACGCCAGCTGAGCTCCTCTGCTGCTTACTTAGTGGTGGTGGAGGTTTTTTAAACTACAAGGTGAACTTTTGTTTTCATTTTGTAACTTGCTGTTGCTTTTCTGAGAAAAGGGTCTGGAAAAAGAGAACAGAATGAGACCTTACACACACACACACACAGAGCACAATGCTCATGTAAAGTTACTCCTGAAGAAGTGACAACACACAGTGAGGAGTGCAGGAAGGAGAAAGAAGCTTGATCACCATCCTATTATTTACAGCTATGGCCTGGTAAAGTCTTATACACTTGGTTATAGTGGCACATGTTAACAAAGTTGTGAAATTTGGAAAGAGAATCAGGGTCTGCAGCTATATTTTATGTTTAGGTCCCATCCCTGGAGCCAGCAGATTTGAAACTACAGTTAGACAGACACCCAGGCCTGATTTTCAGTACGATAGCCTTTGCAAATCTCTCATGAAACGTGAAAGGCTTGAATTCAATGAGTGTTGGTTCAGCACAGCACTTCTATGTTAGTTTTTCTTGTTTGTTTTTTTAAAATAAGCATAAAGTTCGTTGAAGTTCTGTTGCTATAGTAAGCAGGGCTGGTGCTGTGCTTGCAAATAAGTAAGTGTAAAAAGTGTTTAACTTAATAGGTATCTGTAAAGGATAAAAAAATGTTAGTAAAACCATTTTTTAAGCTCTGTGTGAATTATAACAATTCCAAAGTGTTTTGGCAAACTCACTCATAACCATACCACACTGGGAAAGAATACTTTACTCTAAAAAATATGCCTGGGCCACCATGTCACTGTACAAATCTGGCACCAGTAACTTGCCACAAGTATTTTGTCATTCTAAAATAAACTTGTTTATATAAAAATGCCTTTTTCTGAACATTAAGATATGACAAAATAAACCTGCAGGTCTACTTTTAAGTTGCTTACACATGGCATCTTTGGTTACTGTCGGTTTTCCCCACAGATACTCTGTGTACAATGAGGAATGGTGTTGATGCAGCAGGCACACAGAGAGAGCGAAAGGCAAGGAGCGGTGCCAAAGCCATTTTGCTTTCAGTACACGTGTTTCTGCTGTGCCAGATGCAGAGCAGGCCCTGGCTGCCTGTCGCCTACAGCCAGGCTTGGTGATGAATTATACCAAGCTTAAACAGAGAAGATCCAGGCTGTTAACTCCAGGTTCTCTGTAACTTCATCCAAGGGGCACAGAAAGCGTGGTCCTGGCTCAAGGCTCAGCATTTGTGCAGCTCACCAGGGCTGTTGAAGGATCACCAGACTTGTTTCAGGCGTGGACCAAGGGACATGGAGGCATGCAGCAGAAGTAAAGAGCGTGTCAGCACTGCCCAGCACCACACACACACTTGAGGTGATGAGACACAGACTGAGCCCCCTGTGCTCTGAAATCATGGCAAGGAGAACAGAAATCACCAAGGCAGTTCAGCTATACTGGTGCAGCCAGCACAGCCTGATCTAAATGGCTCCCGTTGTTTACCTATATTCTCTAAACTTTGCCATGACAAGCAGGTTTATGTTCAAAATTCACTTTTTTTTTTCCTTGCAAGATGCATCCAATGGAACTACAAAACTGGCTCACACAGATAAAACATCTTAAATGAGCTTAAAACCAAGGTCATCTTCACACCTACAAGGAGAGTTCTGAAGTCCTGGCAGATGGACAGATACGAAATGACCAAGTAAACTGAAACAAAATTTATACTTCTCTGATTTTCTTTTCACCATTAACTGTCAGTGTTATAAAAATTTGCAACTACCCAGCATGTTGCACATTGATCCTAATTTATGTGCTGTGTATGTGGCCTCTTCAGTGAACCCCTGCAACATTTTCTTACGGCATTAATGACAATTATTGCATTCAGATAGGCTGTGCTAGTTTGAATGAACTGAAGATAACCCATGGAGATCCACTTTGCTGCTCTGCTCCACACTCTGTGTCCTTTTGCATTGTGTATTTTCAAATACATGACAGGAGCTACAGGAATTCTGGGATTTGCATAAAACTAACAAGCCCCCGATTCTTCTCCTGGCATTCAGTAATTTTGCCATGGTAGTTCTGAACCTGTGCCAGACCACATCTAACCAAAGCAGCGTTTCTGCCAGCATCCTGCAAAGGCAGAGTGCATCATCGCAGCCTCTCCCTTTGCCTCTGCTCTGTCAGCAGGAGGTCAGACAGAGGAAGCCCTCTGGCACGGCAACCACACACCCTGTACCCGCTGCCCTCACCTGCGGGAGCTTCGTGCCATGTCTCAAGGTCATCTTTCACTACAGGACTCCTGTAGGAATCTGAGGCATTTACAGGACTGTGGGCTGGATCACTGAGGCTAATAGCGCCTTCATGCAATAACAGCCCAGTCTCTTATCTATTCGACCAAATTTAGATTTTAAAAAATACAAACAAATTCCTGAAAACATACTAGGTAGAATTAATCTCCCTCTCCAGTCAATGAATAAAATAGGTGGTTCATGTGACCTATTTTATATGTCTATATTAAGTGGAAATGAATCATTTTCTAAACGTACCTATTAGGACATGATTTTTCGCATCTTAATATAGACATTTAAAATAGGTCAGATGAAATGGCTATTCTCCTCCCTTGACTATAAGGGGAGACTGGGTGACTAGATCCAGTGCAGATAGCGTAGGCAGCTAAAGCTGGGTGAGATGGTGTAACACTTAAGATTCCTCTTCCCTCTGGTCTCAAAGGGAGAGATTTTTTAACACAAAGATAGTACTCCTGCATGCCACACACTGCAAAACAACTTGGAGACCAGAGGGAACAAATTGCTACAAAGCTGAACAAGGCTCAAGTGAGCATGCGTAAAAGCCCGAGAGATCACACCTGGGCCACCGCACAGAAGACACTCAATGTGTGAGTTACAGATGTGTTCAGCCAGTTCCTGCATGTGTACTTGTGGCTGCTCTGGAAAGTTTTAAGGTGTATTTTCTGGTTCTGCAAGGAGTAAGAATGTCACCATGGAAAGTTTCAATAGCATAAACCCCACTGCACCAATAAAAGCTTTTCTAACTGTTCCAATCTTCAGGTCTGCTCTAATCAGCCCTCCCATGCAGACAAGAATGGCACTGTGCAGCGACCAGACCAACCACGCCCACCAACCTCCAGCAGACAAAACACATGAAAGAGCAGCTACGCCATCTCTAGTCCTCTGACATTCCTAACCAACTAACCAGTGGGGATACTCTAGCTCCCACAGGCTCAAGGAAAGATTGGGCAAACCAGCATAAGAGAAATCTACTGACAGTTTCTACAAATGTAGAAGCCAGCTCAAACTCAGGAATTCCCTGAAGAACAATTTGCTAGAGACTGGGAGATGAGTGAGTGGAGGTATCATGATACGTTCTCTCTATTATTACATTCTTCTCCAGGCATCTGCTTTTGGTCACCATGAGAGACCAGCATCCTGTACGGCAATTCTGAAGCGGCTTATCACAAAAAATCAAGTGGATCATGAGCACTTGAGGCCAATTGAAGAAGTTCAATTAGTATTGTCCCCATGGAGGAGAGGAAGAAAATGCCTGCTCCAAGTTCAGCTAAGGTCTAGAGACTCCGTACTGATTTCAAGAGACCCACAAGGTAAAATCCATTCTCTTTATGTCTGAGTAGCTGTACAATAATATCCACATTATTAAAATAAAATCTTGTTTCATAAGACAGATTCCTCATATGTTCTGAGTATTTCCTACTGAGAGTGGGAAGGCATTAATAAAACTGGATTTAAAATTCTACAAATCAGCATAAATCTCTATGGATAAGGAATATATTTCAGCTCTTCCCTGCTGCTGGATTATTGTTCAATACCCTATGGTTCTCCACACATTCTTTTCTGTAGCACAAACCAATGAGATGGATAATGTAACTTTTGTTTATAAAGTCTATATTCTCTTTACTATAAAGTCTCATTTTAATAGCTAGTCTTTCACACAATGGAAATGCATACTCAGAATTATGGCAAATAGTTAAGGAATTTAAATACATCAGTCTTCAATCAGGTCAAACAGGACCAACAACCTGAAAGATAACATAGCCACATCCTGGTCATTAATGGAGATGTTAAACAGTGTCTGGCTCCTGTATTGATGCCTTGGGTACACCAGTGGTGTCTGGCCTCCAGCTGGACTCCCTACTGCTGATCACAGGACTCTGAGCCCAGCAGCTCTGAGCCCAGTCCATCTCCCTGTCCACTCATCTGGGCCGTACTTCCTCAGTTTGTCATTAAGGACGTTATGTGAGACAATGTCAAAAGCCTTACAAAAGTATAAGCCATTTCCGTTGCAACATCCACCTTTCATTAAAAAATGCTGCCAGGTTTGTCAGGCACTATTTCCCCCCCCCTGCATAAATCAGTGCTGACCACTCCTAGTCACCTTCTGCCCTTAGCATGCTTGGAAATGGTTTCCAGAATTATTTGCTCCATCGCCTTCGCTGGGACCAAGATGAAGCTGACTGGCCTGGCATTCCTCAATCCTCCTTTCTGCCCTGGTTGAAGAAATGAGTCACATTGGCTTTACTTCAGGCCTCAGGAACCTCCTCCAGCTGCCGTGACCTTTCAAAAGAATCCAGATGCGATTCCTTGCATTCATTTTAAGTAAATATTACAAGGAAATATAAGAGTTTAAATCTGCTACAATGGTCGAAGCCTTTGTCAAGCTTATAGCTGGGATCAGATCTGGGCAGAAAGTTGATTTTCTGCTTTGTAGGAAATTCCACAAATATTTTTTTAATCATTCTGAAAGGGGAAGAAACTCTTGAAGTTTTCATAAATCTTTTCATGTTCTTTTGGGGTTGAAACTGATCATGCTGATTTTTAGACTTTTTCTATTACAAAACACAGTTTGTCTTCTTAATTTTAAACAATGGGCTAAAAAGCTACTTTACAAGATCAAAATGTTCTGTTCCAAAAATATAAAGAACTTCTGTTTCAAGTCTATTCAAATATCGTCCTCCAATATTTTTGATACATAGAAAATTGTCAGAAGTGAAACATTTGTATGGATTGCTATTTTGCAATGAAAAGCTGCTCTACAATAAATATTCTGACCAGTTCCAGTTTGAAACATGAGAGAATACAGGGATTATACTTACAAGTGGTTTTGTATCTCCAATGGTATTACTCATCCCTTTCATCTCTTAAGGGCAAAGATTACTCAGGAAATCATGATTGAAAGTCCAGGCTCTAGATATAACAAATATAATAATAATATTTATTATTTGATCATATTTTAAAGATTTATTATATTCTCTGAAAAAAACACCTTCCAGTTCTGATTCATCCAATTTTTTTATTTACCTCGTTTCATCTTCCTATTGATGTTAGTGACATCTTATTTTTGCCAGCTTCCTTTCCACCCATACTGCAGAATGCCTCCAATTATGCTAAACGTTTTGGCTAGCTAAAGCCAGTTTCCTTTACTTTATGTATTTTTACACTGGAGATGTTTACAGTTGCTTTGTTAGAACACCAGGACTTCATCCCCACATGAGACGCAAAAGTTAATACTACTTTGTCTGCTAATACTGAGTTAACAGTCACAAAGTGCAGCATCCAGATTAACCCTGAACAAGAATTCCGCCCCCGTCAAATATTACAAATAACACAGACATAACCCCATTAAAAAGATAAAATAATATAGGAGAAAACAAAACAAAAGGAATCTTAAGTATATGTATGGCTCTTTTGGCTTCACCACTGTACAGTCCCTCTGAAGCAGTCACATTTCATTTACAGTGGTGCTTTCTGGTCCAACCTCCCTTACAGAAAAGGCGCCTGCATATCCTTGAGTTCTTTCCTCTCTGTATTCAGCATATATTTCGAGCATAGGATGAGCATCTGACCTTCAAAAAAAATCTTAAATTCAGAATATATAAAACGGGCTGCTTAGCCATTCTTCTTATTTCTAAAGGAGATTAAATGCAGTTGAAGAAACTACACTGCATTCAGAAACTGGACCCTTTGGAAGAAAGGGTGTCATTTTCTCAAAAAGAAAAAGTCCACAGACTAGGACTTTTCAACTGTTTCAGTATAAAAGAGCCAAATATAAAGAGCAGGAAACCATTCTGTACTTTCAGAATAATGTGAAAAAGACAACCCAAGAGAGCTTTAATACCTGAAATGCTCTTAAATCCTAAAGAAAGCCTTTTTGTAATACTATATCAAAAGGGGAAAGGGAAATAACCCAACACAGTGCTTTCCTTTTCTTCAGCATGATATGGATGTGGAAAGTATGTTAATTCCTGTATTCTCCCAGGAAAACAAATAGCATAAACAGACAGACAGGAGAGGAAGAGCGCAGGATGTTTAAAATAATCGAGAACCCCAGCGCTCATTTAAGTGGGTGGCTCTGGGACGGCTCAGGCTGGGTGTCCGACCACAGGACCCACCGGTCCTGCCAAGGCTGCTTTCAGCTGCATCCTGCACCGACTCCACCGAAGGCAAACACAATCAGAGCATTCAGCATCAGACAGTAGGAGAGCCCCTTTGATGTTGGGATAAAATGAGGATATGCATGGTTTTGTCCAAAATGACAACCATCCCAGGTTTACTAATGGGTATCTAATAGAAAAAGAGAACTTTATGATGCTCATTAATTACCAAACTGTCATGTGCTTCTGGCAGAAAGAAAGTAATCCTCTTCTCCAGATTAGACAGCCACCACAAAGGACTTCAAAGAACTTCCAGTCCCCTCCCCTGAGAGCTGCCTTGCATAAACCTCACAGCACTAACCGTGCAAATTAAACCAAGGGAGCAGTTGACAAACCCTTCCCCATGCATGCGCAGTTGATTGCTGGTGGCAGTTCAGACAAGAGCCCTTCTTCTGCTGGCAGATGCACGCATTCTCCAGACGTAAAACGTGCTCTAAAAATCAAACAAAACTTTACAAATAATAGCTAAACAATGATTTTTCATTCTTGCTTTCAAGCCTGGAGATATCTGTGCTGAAGATTTTTCGGTGGCAATAAAAATTCTTTTTTAAGAACATGAAAATGTACAAAAAATACAGCTGAAAGTCTCATTCTCAGAAATTTTCCTCAGATGTTTTTCTTAATGACGAGCAGCTAAAGTATACCTTGTGCTGGCACTTAGCCACGATGGGTACAAAGGTCTACGGAGATCATCCAGTCGGAGAATGGATGTGTGAGGGGGTATGATGCACTCGCAGCGATTCCCCTGGTTTTGGATGGTCAGACATGTACAGAGTTGGGGATTTCGCTTTCAGCACAAATTCCTTCCCTCCCACGTTTCTATAAACTCTTTATATATTACTTGTTCTCTTTCCAGGGACTGAACTCCACAGACTTCAAAGTATGTAATACATTTCACCTATTTATAATTGTCACCCAAATGCCTGTATTTATGGTTGTTTCCATGAAGGTCTGAAACAGCGATGAAGTCTGAATTGTCTCTCAGGAGGAGTGGGGGACGGGTACTTCTGATGCCTGGATGTCATGTAAAGTTGAGATGACAGGATTGTGTTCTTGAACATATTCGCCCTGTGGATTTTTTGTTTACTCGTGCAGATTCTGATTACTTTACTTAAACGGTGAAAGACAATCAGCCCCATTATGATTTGGCATCTGAATCTTCTCCTTCAAAGGCCTTCTCAAGCAGCATTTGGTTAAAGTTGTGTGCCTTGGTCTTACTGGGCAGACTGAGTTTTTAATAGGTGCTTCACTAATTTTACATTTAAATAAAGGCTTTCTCCAACCAATGTGACGCATTTTTTAGTACACAGTAAAGGCCAGAAGCATACTGCTATCCAAAACAGGACTGGCTTTAGGTTTACCAGGGGAAGTAGTGCTGAGTGACAAATGAGTTCAGGGGGGAAATAAATAATCATAGGGACCATCAAAAACTGTTCCTTTGCTCATAGGACTTTTCAGATAGCACCTATTCAGTACATCATGGTGAACCTATTCAAAACCCTGAACTGTTTGAAAGATTCCCTCCTTCCCAAGTAACGTGTGTGCTGCTTCTCAGTTTCATTTTTCAGTGGCAACAAAATACCTGGGAGAGAAAGAGTTTAATTTTTCCTTTTTTTAGTGAGTAATTTAACATCCTTGAAAACTGTAGGGTTGCATCCAAAACACCACGTGTTCTGAACACATGACTGCCCTAGGTCACAGCTGCATATGTAAAATACTAAATGAGGCTGGCTGAAATTGGTTATTCAACCTTTTTAGTGAAAAACCTTCTTTCTTTTGGGGTAAAAAACCAAAACATTTTAATGGAAATTTTTTTTCATAGTACAGAAGGATCAAGAACTTGGAAAATAATGTCGGCATAAAACTGAAAAGGATGGAATTCTGCCTGGGAATTCTTTCTCTTTTCAGCTTCCTTTGATTTTATTTGAGGATCAAAAATGTATTTCCTGATCGTCTCTGCAGTTAAGCCCTTCATTACCTCTTCTGCTCACTAAACACATTTCTTTTTAGAGTATTCTTTTTTAAAATTAATAATTACCAAGAACTTCAGCACTTCCTATCAACTCTCTAGGTAAACCATTTATAATGGGCCCAGTTATAACTGGAGAAACTGTCATATTTGAACATGTGACAGTCTCTGGGCAGGTACAAGGGAGTTACCTGGCAGCTTCCAGCTCTGGACCATGGAAATCATCAAGCGCCTTCCACTGAGGGAAAGACAAGCACTGCTCACAATGAGAGGTCAAACGAAATATGATCATAACCACTAAAATGTTAGAGTTGCATTGCACTATTCTAACTTTCCTGATTGTATCTCTAAAGATACTTTCCTTCCCAGCAGAACCTTCAAAAATACCTCTTAATATACTACCATGTGCTGATGCCACTACTTCTGTGTAAGCTGCTATTTTCTCTAGGGTGAAACCATCACCGATTATTTTAAATTATTATTAAAGACTGATAGAGTACAGATCAAGTATCTTGATTGCTTTGTAAGTTTGCTAGAGACGACCAGAACTTGTTGGCTGAACAGTCACAGAACTTTCTTTTCCAATCCTTTTTAGAGGTTATCCACCACAGCTGGAAATCCAATGCCCATCTTCACTTCGTACTTGCAATTCAGCTGATGCAAAAGAGTAAGACATCATATTTGACACAAAATCCTCTGTTAAGAACATCCCCCTCCACCTTCTTCCCTAAATGCTAAAAGATAGCCAAGAAGCATACAGTAAGGCACACCCAGCTCAAGTTCATGGGTGTGAATTTCCAAGGTAAGTCTTTTTGTGGGTAGATGAACAGAAGTGATGCACCCTTCCACTAAACTGAAGTGATTCTACCACCACCTCCATAAATTCAGCTATAACTTTTGTCACAACAAGACCAAAATCACAGTCAATTCCTAAAGGAGTCCATTTCTGCAGACACACACCAACTTCCAGGATATGCCCACAGAAATACAAGTCCATTTGTTGGCTGTTTGCTCCAGTGCACATCAATGGAGAATTCTTGTTTCAAAATACTTTGGTTGGTACCAGACAAAGAAGACATTCTACTGAATGTGAGATCATTTCCATTAGTTTTCCATTGGTTAAGTGACAGCTGAAAGAAAATAAGCCCTGGAAAAAACTTGGTAAGGGGCTGATCCTTGCAAGCATAAAGTGAATTCGGGTTCAATTTAAAAATGCAATGATAGAGGGGTTTGTACTGAATTTTTGTGCCACATCTTTGAGCACGTGAAAGAAGTGGTAAAAGAACAAATGAAGGCAGGACAAAGAAATCCAAAGCAAACAGAGGCAACACGATCTGAGAGGAGTTAAGAAAAAGAGTTTGAGAGTAGAGGGCTGGCTGGACGAAGGTCTGGATCTCTGAGTCCCGTTCTTAATCCCAGCTGTGCTCAGGCAAACAAGGCCCAGTGCATATTCTTTGTAGCTAAACAGATTTGTCCCAGAGAAATACTTCACTCCATAGTCAACTTCTCCTCCCAACAGAAACAAGCTAAAATCGGCGAGCCCCTTAGGTCAAAAAGGGATTAGTGGTGTTAGCAATGAGATCTGAAGTATAAGCACAGAAATTTCAAGTTGCTATTCCTGCTAAGCCAAAGTGCAAGCTCTGGCATTTTTTCACCTCAACGTCAAACTCAAATGGATGGCTCACAAGATGGTCAGAAAGGGCAGGTGTTTTTTAGCAGTCACCCAGTGTGATCTAGTACCAACAACATTCTAAAATTTTTCCCCCTCCAAAAACCAGAATTATTCCAATCCAGGACCAGCCCTTGATACGCTTGAACCAGCCAGCACAGGGCATAGCTGGCCACAGCACAACTGAGAGGTAGAAGTCAGGAGGGAAGGAAGAGACCCCACTTGAACTGGCAAAGGATTTGAGGAAACTTGTATTTTTGGCGTATTCAAGTACTGGTAAGGTCGTCCAGGATAAACAGGCAATGAAGCAGTGTACACACACACAGAAGGCAACTGGAGCTGAAAAAGATGCCAACTGATTGCTGTGAGCTGAGGCAGCACAGCTCAGAGCTTGGGATGGATTTTGGGAAAGAGAAGTCTGAGGTATTTTGAGATATTTTTGTGCCATTAGCAAAAGCAATTGATTCAGCTCATAGAAAAAAGAGTAAATGGGAATAATTGAAACATGAAATGAAGTCATTAAAGCTGGTAGCATGAAAAAATGGCCCCTAAAATGAACTGCATGAGTCCCCAGATGATCATAGATTCACAGAGCTTCGAAGGGTATAGGAGCCTTATTCGTGTGTTTGCCAGTACGTGAAAACTTCAGCATAGGTTGGATGAGAAGGAGAAACCCTTTTAGTGGTCAGCAAATTGTGACTTGGCAGTTTTAAGAGTTCATTCATCCCTTCCATACACCTACAAATGCACCACAAAGACTGCTCCTTTTCTAGCCTGTCCATGAGTCAAAGTTTTTACTGACTGAACTTGGAGTCTCATGATGGAGGGTGAGCATGCAACAGAACCAAGAGTGGGGCTTTAGTAGAGGTAATGTTAATATTCCACAGTACTGTACCTCCTGGCAACAGGTTTTAAATCAGCAGGGCATGTCTACTTGAATTTCCAGGAAAGCAAATTTATGATCTGGACAAACCATACATCGCTGCCATAGCTTTATAGATTTAAACCACAAACCGGCTTACCTATAAGGATGGTAGTAATGCTTTGTCCATTATCACCAGGTTGAAAAATTAACAGCAAATGCCATCCCAACCAAAGCAAATACAAGGTAAAATCATCCAAACAAAACTACGTAAGGCAAAAACCAGATGGCTCCTTGCTAACTCCTGTTAATATCTAGGTTAAATATACCTCAAAGAACTGGCTCATCAAAAAGCATGAGTACACCCCGAGTTCACAAAACTGGAAAAGTTCCCACTTCATTGACTGGAACAATGAGTTTGTTCTTTCAAGAACAGCCTATAGAGTGCTAAAACACCTACCGAAGAGGGATGCCATATCAGAGCAGTGTGCCACACTAAGGTATCTGGTGAATAAGGCACGCTGCTCCAGTAAGCAGTTCATCTTCAGATAATCATGGTTAATGCTTTTTTCATCACAGCAGAAAATCCCGGTATTTCAAATTGAAGTAAAGGTGCAGGATATGGAACTATGTATGAGTTACTACTGGGCCTTTTAAGGGACTGAAAGACTCTTGTTAAAGCTGTTGCTGTTAAGAGGCTGCTGAAGCTGGCAAGTTGAAAAACATCTATAATGTGTGCTAGTTTAGATGATGAAGTCTTTAGTCTTACTAAAGACCCTGGTAATGAGTTTTTTCTAAATGACCAGCAATGAATATTGTATTATATCTCTTTTGAAGCTGTTTCCTCATCCTATTATGTGGTTCATAAACAAATACAAGCTATGGTTTTCTTTCACAAAGAAGAAGAAAAAACAGATTTCAGTTCTGAACTTCTAACTTCCAAAACAGAGTAGAGTGGAAGTGCCCCTGATTTGTTAGTCCCAGATCTGGAACAAACACTTCTAGGACACTTGAACACTCTGTGTCTCTGACACATGCATTCACACAGCTCAGACATCAAAAAGTATCACAGAATCACAGAATCACAGAATCGCTCTGTTGGAAAAGACCTCTGAGATCATCACGTCCAACCGTTCCTGTCTACCCACTAAACCATATCCTTAAGTACCACATCTACCCACTTTTTAAATACATCCAGGGATGGTGTCTCCACCACCTCCCTGGGCAGCCTGTTCCAGCTTCTGACGACCCTCTCAGTAAAGAACTTCCTCCTTATCTCTAACCCGAACCTCCCTTGGCACAGCTTGGTGCCATTTTCCCTTGTTCTATCCTCCAAAGTTGCTACAAAATAGAGCCTTTATCAAGGGACCTATGGGCTAACACCTCCCAGTATCTGCTTTTCAGAGGCTGCACCTGGAATATTGTGTCCAATTCTGTGCCCTTGGTTCAAGACAGGAAATTGCTTGAAAGAGTCCAGCACAGAGCCACAAAGATGCTGGAGGGAGTGGAGCATCTCCCTGATGAGGAGCGGCTGAGGGAGCTGGGTCTCTTTAGCTTGGAGCAGAGGAGACTGAGGGGAGACCTCATTCATGGGGATCAATTTGTAAAGGGTGAGTGTCAGGAGGAAGGAGCCAGGCTCTGCTCTGGGATGTCCAATGACAGGACAAGGGGCAATGGGAGCAAGCTGGAGCATAGGAGGTTCAATCTGAACATGAGGAAAAACTTTTTTACTGTGAGGTTGCCAGAGCATGGCCCAGGCTGCCCAGAGAGGTTGTGGAGTCTCCTTCTCTGCAGACATTCAAAACCTGTCTGGCCGTGTTCCTGTGTGACCTGGTCTGGTGATCCTGCTCTGGCAGGGGTTGGACTGGGTGATCTTTTGAGGTCCCTTCCAACTCCTAACATTCTGTGATTCTGTGTGTGTGATTTCCTTCTTATTTTCAAAGCCTTCCTCAAAATTTTAGCCATATGAAATGGTAACAGTGATTCAGAAATCCAATTCTGTAGGTCTTGGTTTTATCACAGGAAAAAAAACCCAAAACACATGCTAAGCATAATTAGGGCCTGTCATGATAGTAATGCTGACTGGAATCCAGGTATTTAGCAGCAGAGTCACATGTAAAAGTGAGGCTATTGAACAAACTAAAAATATTAGCTTGTGACCGGATAGCAGATGGTTCTCGTAACAGAAAGAGATCTATAGTTTATAAGAGGGTTGATTCCTCAAGTAGGTCACTAAACGGGTGCTTGGCAATAAGTTAGTCATGCTTAATTGATGTATTAACCATATAGATGTTTTCATAAAACCACAGATTATCCAGTTATCATTGCCAGACACTTACCAAGCTTGAAAGCAATCCAGCAAGTGTGCAAAACCTTGGTACCCACAAAGCAGTAATACTCTGGATGAGTCTCTGGTGTACCCAGCCAATGACAGCCCATGACCGTGGGAGGATAATAACTGATGTTGGGAGGATGATCAGATCATTGGCAGATTATATCTGATGATATAAAGATAACGAAATGGGAAAACAGCTCTATTCACTCTGAAGGCTCTTCTGAGGATGTCTGTATCTTGAAAATAATCCCAATGTTAATGCAGAATTGTGAGTGCATTTTCTATTTAAAAAAATAATCAGTATAATAGCTGTTAAGAAGATCTATCTGATGATCCTGTTGAGGGTCAGAACAGCTTATCTGTTCTCAGAACTGCACAGATAATATTAAGCATGCAAAGAAGCAGCTATGGATCTAGACAAAGCCGCTCAGTAAATTAAAAGGCTCCCCTGCTATGTTACACAGCACACAAACAGCTTTAGCTCCTGGGCTGCATACACTGACAGCTACTTACATGAATTTTAACACTAGGATACAACATTAAGATTATATTTTCAGAGAAGTAATTTTTCATTCTGATGTCCCCCACTCTCTGGCAGCCTACTCCAGGTTACAGACTTCTGCACTTCAAAGAGGCAAGGGCAGCAGCAATGCTGATACGCTCTGACAGCGAGGTCAGGACAGGGAGAACTGGAGTTCCCACCTTGGGACCAACATCACCGGTCCAGGAAAGGCCCATCACATGGTGCATGCGTAGAGCAAGCCTAAAGCCAGCTAGAAAATAAGTCTCCAATTTAACCTTCCTCTTGAAATCTCCAGATGAGTATCACAAAGGAACAGTTAGATATGGAGGACGTACACTTCAACCCAAAAGCTCTCCTGGTGCCTCCAATGCAGGAATAGCGTGTTTCAGCTCTCCGAATGTGAACTGATAACCCAGTTAAAGAACGATACAAGCAGCAGTTCAGCAACTGCTCAGCTTCATGCCATTTTCTGACCAGCTTCTCTTTTCCTACTCTAGAGTAAACATAGCTGACAAGGCCAAATATGTAGAGCACTGGCACAAAAAAACCCCAAACAACAAATCAAAACAAATATAGTGGTTCCATACCCACAGGGGAAGCCACAGTTTGTTCTCTTGCAGCCAAATTTGGTTAGGAAACAAATTCCTGTGAAGGCCGATTGCTGTGCGAGCCCTGCAACGGGCAGGGACTGTCATGCCTGGGCTGCAGGGACCATCCATGGTGTTGGGGTCACTTTTCACACAAGAAATGAGACACTAGACAAAAGGAGCAACTGCTCATCTGGAAGAGTATTAAATGAACCAGAACTCAGCAAGAGGAGGATCGGGCAGATGTAAATAGTGAAGACTGATGGTATTGAGACTTTCAAAATAAAAACTTTATGAACTAAAGTTCTACCAATAGATTTCTCTGCTTTGTGAACTACAATAATGTGATAAGCCAGGTAAAAGAAAAACATTCCTAACATTTAGGAACATTCCTAATATTTAAATTAAACATTCCTTTCAAGTGAACACCTCTACAATACACCTACATTGCACATGCTGGAATAATGGCAATTTAAAACAAGTATTTTTTCTAAAGTAAAATATTTCCAGGGTAAACAATACTAAGGGAACTAATAAGCTTAAATTATTCCTGAAAAGTATGGGGAAATAATGAAAATGCATTAAATATACATGACACTGGTATAACATCTTGGGTTCTGCAAACCATAATGCAGGTTTAAGACTAAGAATGAAAAATATTACTGGTTTTTGATGCTTTTTTCCCACATGTTTGCACTTTTGCAGAGCCTTGAGTAGCTTAGGGCTGCTCTACCAGCAAAGCGGAGCAGAATTCATCCGGCCGCCTGATGAGGTACGAGCGGGTGCTGGGATGGGGAATTGGCAGGCAGGGCAGGATCCTCAGCTTGGGAACAGAAGGTGTAATGAATGGAAAAGCAATTTAGTTTTAATATTTAAAAAGAGACAAAGAAAACTAATGAAAAGGTCCTAATCTCTTTGTGGTAGGCTCACTGGAGTCTAATTTTCGCAAATACATGCAGTTAGAAATCTCTCAATTGAGATGCTGTCATAAACTGTCATTGCTCCTAAGTTACAGGAGGGAAGAGAGGGCTCCTCAGGCAGAGAAGCCCCAGCTGGGTGGGCCACAGGACACCTGCTCTGGATCTGTGGTGTCTGGTCCTCAGTCCCATGTGAACAAGAGAACAGTGAGATGGGACTGCCGTTTAAACCACAAAGACTGGACCTAACCCCAGAGAGTAAAAGAGCAGGGCACAGAAGCAGAAGCTGAAGCTAGAAAGCTCCCTACTTTTTTTTTTTTTCCTACTGGCCCTACCAACTGTTTTGGAGAGGGAATTTGATCAAGTTCTGAAAGAGGCTGAAGAGACAGAATGGGAATATTTTCTGCAACAGTTGTGATTTGGACCTACCGCCAAGTTCCTTCCAGTGTGATAACCACCAAATTATTTAATAATCTAGACTGGGAGGGACTCTGGAGGTCACCTAGTCCAAACCCCTGTAAATTTCTTTACCCTTATACCTGTTCAGAATTTCCCTGGTGCAACCTGTGACCACTGTTTCTCAACCATTCACTGTGCATCTCCGGAAAGAGTCTCCTGAGTATGAAAAGCATAGAATCTGCAACCCTGTGTCAAGCTGAAGATTCACTATCATGTTTCTAAGCACTACCATCTGATAAGGGCAGAACAAGACCTATCTCCATCATCCTTCCTGATTCCAGCAAGTGGAAATTTAGGAATTCCTTGAGTTAGAGTCTGCAACCCAGCAGTGGGTTGATTAAACCTAGACATAGGTTTAATCCTTTCTTGAATCTGTCTTGTTTCCACAAAATTCTGTGGTGGTGAGTGCTGTAGTTGAATTAGAAATTATTAAAAAGTGCTCACTTCACTTGAAGTGAAACAAAGCGAGCTCTCACAGTCTTAGCAATATTGGAAGCAAGCAAGACTAAGATGCAGGACTTCGCTGGCTGATTTATGCAGCTTCAGTGGCAAAGGGTCTCGAGGATGTTTTCAAACTTTCCAGTGCAGGGAAACTGTTGAGACGGCAAACGTTAACATCCTTTGAGAATTTCTCTGCATAATAAAGTTTACTATCAGGACTATCTCAGGGAAGTTTTTCCACTAGACTTCTAGCGGTATAATTTCTCACGTGAAAACACTCCAAAATAGGCCAGTTCACCCAGGATTTACAGCAGTATAGCTATCATAATATATTATAGATTGGCTGGTAAATCTATACAGGTACATAGGCATTGACTGCAAAAATGCAAAGAAAGAAATTTGGAAATAGAGATTATTTTTTCCCCTAAAAGGTAACTCCTTGCCCACTTTTAAGATCACAGGCAAACTGCAGAGATGTTACCAAGAGAAACATAACTGCCTCAGTCCAAAACTAAAATTTAAATACTGTGGTGTTACCACCTGTCACTTTTAAATGCTGCGTGTTTTCTTCTGCATCCCTGCCCAAATCACTGCCGGCCAGAACACTGGACCTTACAATAGAAACTCACTCTTTTTAAAATAATGCTTTTACTTATGCTGACTTTAACTGCCGTGAGTGCTCTCCATGCACTGCTTAGTATGTTCTAGAAATACTAGTCTACGCTGACTGTTCACGCCTGCGTGCTGAACTCTTACCTTCTTTTTCACTTTGTCATCTTTCTATAGATTTTCCAATAAATGCCTTTATAACTCACTACTATGATCCCTACTTCCACTTTTGTTTCAGTGTTGAGTCATTCTATTTATTTGACTCCTTTTGCAGTAGCAAACTACCCTTCATATAGGATGAACCTGGTTAAGAAATCCCTTTTGCTCCGAATTCGCATGGAATTTGAGGCGGTACATAATGCCATCCACTGTGCCAGGATGTTTGCTCCTATACCTCACTCAAAGGCACAGGGCTTTGTCCTGATTTACACACTTCAAATAAGATCAGAATCAGGCCAAAAGAGCATGCAAACTTAAAGGCAGAGAAGATAAACCAGACTCACTCCAAGAAATTCAGAATGTGTGAAGAAACACAAAGCTTTTTAACTTCTGCTGGTTTAGCAGGGAACGATGCTCGCCTGTGAGGAGCATCCATAGGTCCTGTGGAAGCAGGGGGGATTTCCAGAGGTGTTAGATAGGAAAGCAGAAAGATGAATGAACTGGTGAAAAAAAATAGAATTAAAAGTTTAAAATACCTCACTCAGCTTCAAAGAAGGTAACTTTGTATTTCATGGTGCAATCGTGCTTATGTTTTTAGAGACCTCAGGACCACTGTCTTTGTACATTAGAGTCTGGAGAACAGATAGATAAAGAGCCCCTCAATTTAGTTGTCATTACTATTGCATCTGTCCTTCTGACATCTTCCTTCCCCTTGCTAACTGGCCATACAGGAACTAAAGCAAGAGGCATTCAAAACTCGCAGCGCAATCTGGTTCCAAACACAGCTGCGAGGTGACTGGAGGCAGTTTCCCTCCCAACTTGCTCTTGTAGGGACAGGGAATGACATTTTGCAGAAAGCAAACTGGGCTCCTGCCTAGTCCTGTTGAATCTTGAACTCAGCAGCTCCCATCCTAAAGAATTCCCCCCAGCAGCTTTTCTGCCCTCACCCTTCGTGTACTGTGTTGCAGCATGTGGCCACAATGTCAGCTTTGCTGACTTTTTAATGTGCATTGTTAAGAGTTTGGCCCACCTAGTTCATAGTGCAAACCTCATGCCCGTGTTAAGGGTCTGTATCAGCCCAAACCCTGTCCTTTGAGGGGGCAGAGGAAAAAGTAATGTCTGTGCAGGTTACACAGCAACAGTAAAACAGTTCTGAGAGTATAAGCTTTGTTTGATAGTGGAAGAAAGGAAAATAAAAGGCAGGTATCAGAGCAGGAACCAGTGCCTATAGTTGCTGAAGCATGACTGGTATTTTAGCATGGGCCAAAGCTGTTGTTCCTAAGTCTGGATGGACCAGACACAAGCAAACCATATGTGCTACAAAATGGTCTGCCAAGAGACAACACGAGCCTATCCTTCCTGAGTATATGAATGCTCTACGGCAAAGCTGCAGCTGGGCAAATAGTCACTGGGACAGAAAGCATGAGTCACAGGGGTCAGTAGGCATTAGCCTCATCTCACTGTGTAGACACAATCCCGCAATCTCACTGTGCAGTTCCTGGACAGCTGGAGAGAGTCTTTGGGGAGAAATATGATGCACTTTCTTTCCAAAAGCTAAGACCCTACTCTTTTGACATATCTCTCCAGGCAATGGGAAGACTCATGATCTGATCTTGGTTCACACATCAGAGCTATTGTAAATACACTGTGTCTATGCTGCAGTACAATGCACGCTGCAGTGGGACCAGTACAGGTACCTCACAGATGTCCTCTGCCTTCAGATGAAGAGACAACCAAGATGGGCACCATCCTAAGAATTGCAGGGCCTGCCTGGGACACTGGTACCACCAGGACTGAGGGGCACAGAGCGGAATTCTCACACTCCATAGCATGGCACAGATTTAGTAGAATAACTAAAAATTACATCTCATTTTGGTTCATGTGATGTTACTGCTCACTCAGTCTAAATACTGTTTTTCCCCTCCTCTGCTTTCACCAGGAAATGAAGGTTGCCTGTGCCTCAAGATAACTAGATTTACTCCATGGAAGAATGATGAAGAATGCATTGACATTATTTTTTCCTATACCCCCCAAATGGCTTTTTTTTTCAAATGCACAGCACATATTGTTTTCAAAGCAACATGTATTGTATGACACAAAGCACGCCAAGTTTCATGAAAACCTAAACATGTTTATAAAATAAGAGTTGGATGATACTCATACATTAAAAGCTGATCATTACAGTTATTTTTTCTGTTTATTTCTGGTGATTATGGTCATTCTGAAGCATTTTTGTGGTATTCATTGAAACTGATTGCAATGAAATGTTTACAAAACCACAGCAAGACTTTCTGTATGAATCTATTGGACAGCTTTTCTGATTTTCGCAAACAGGAGAAAAATTTTATATATAATGTCTCATAGCCTATTGTGTCGTTTCAAAGTGACTCTGAATAACACAAGTCATGGATCAGTCCTTACAGTGGAAGAAGACACTGTCATGTCCTGTTGTCCGTATGTGGATACTGCCAGATATGTTTAACTGCTTTTTAGATGATGTATTGTCCCGCAGCCTTTGGGTTTTTTTGGTTTGATTTTCAAACACAGGCAGTGTTCCACTGCAAGCAAGCAGGCCCCTAAGCACTTTGCCTTCAGAATGTGCTCCATCAGTTAAGGTTTTGATAATCCTACTTTACAGGGGCTAAAATGTTGGATTTTTCCAAAAATGTGCCTGATATAAACAAGCCGAGTGTTTTGGAGAGAAATCCAGAAGTATTTAATCAGGCAAAACTTCCATTGATTTCCATGGGAGTCTTGTCGGAGTAAGAACTGAGTCAAGACTTCAAGACTTGGCACATTATCAATCCCAGCGAATGACGGGCGAGAGCTGATGCCTAATGCCTGTTCTAGGGAGGAAACAACTTGGCTCAGGAACCACATTTAAAACATCACATACCATAGTTTGAGCTCTGTAAGAAGCGAGAAGAACAAAGCTTAAGTTAGTCTCCAAACACCCAAGTCAGAGTTCAAATATAGTGCAAGTATTCTTTACATATCTCAGCATGTCTAGTGGCACGTTTACTGTAAAAGGCAAGAACAATGGAAAAAACATAAGCAGGTCTTAATGTGAAATGTACCTCAGTTACACATAAATACCTACAGGATGCATCACAATGCCCATTTTTTTCACAAGCTGTCAATCACTAGATAGGACATGACTGTAGGATGACAACGTTCGTTAAAGAAAAACTACTAGAATAAGGAAACAGTATTTTATAGTTATTTTAGCTCTTCTTTTTTCCTGAATTTCTTCACAAGACAGTCTCTTTTTTATCTTGTCTGGCTTTGTGGGGGAGCCTGAAATCTCACATTCTCGCAACATCTCGCAAAGATAAGTGCCAAAGTAAATGAGGGGGTTTACTGTACAGTCTTCTCTAAATGCTAACAAACATAACTGAATGCAAATTTGTCCAGTGGATTGTGTTTACACTGTACCAACTTGCCTTATAAAGGCAATTTTCTCAACATATTTCAATTAAAAAAGGTAAGTCTAGCAAAAAGAGTAAGCTGTTCAGGAGTGGGATTTCTAGCTCAGTCACCCCGTCTGCTCCGTTGTCAGGAGCACTTTTTTAATGTGCCTGATGTTGCAGATTAGACCAGTGGCCGGCAGTTAACTGGGTGTCTGAGCTGCAGCAGATTAAGAAACTGCAAAAAATCCCTTTCAGAAGACATATTGCACTCCACTTCTCCAACTCCTTCACACAGGATATTGCTCCAATGCAGGAGAAAACTATCAGCCATGCAAACTCAGTTGTTGTGAAATACACTGTCCTGGAGATGTAAAAATTCCACAACTTCTGTGAGGAAAGTCTCATCTTTTAGGGTGAATCCCACAAAGGTTATATCATATACCTTCACGTAGCATAGAACATTAAAACGTGAAAACTGTGTGCACCAATATGGAGCAGTGTTGGGCTAAGGCACAGATCTGGATACCGTGAAATAGCCAGAGCAGCACAGAGAGACAGAGGCAGAAACAGCTCTCAGAGGCTGCCTGACCAGGTGCTGGCAAATGCAAACCAGGTGTTGCCTAGAACTGTTTCTAAGCAAACATCACAATCTGAGTAGCACTCAGAACAGTAAAGAGTTTTCGACTTTATTTCTGGTTGACTTGCCTGGCTTTCTTAAGGAAGCATCCTGCTCTTTTAGAACACCTTTCTGCCTGCTCAAGCATTTGCTTTTTAATGGAAACACCTCCCCCCACTCCAAACACTTAAATGGTGACCTTAGCAAGAGACTAAAATTATATACAAATTCTTTTTGTGAAGAAAGTAATGTACTGTAATGAATTTCAGGGTGGGTGAGTGGATAAACACCTCCAACACATACTAAGATGCATCTTGACCACTGGATCATACTCGAAGGGGGGTTGGCTCAGTGACAAACCAGGCACACGCCACTGCAGCCGATTCACAACTCGTAACAGCACAGACTCCTCGCTTCTTGTATGGATGTAACATAGAGCCTTATCATTCATACACTTTAAACATTATTTTCTTTCCCTTTCAGTAACTAGGTAACAGTCTGTGGGAGAGTTCATTAGATAATGAAAGAGAGGAAAATACTTCCTGAGCATGACCAGTGTATATCCACTGAGGCCTAAAGAAACTGCAAAAGCTGAAATACCTTTCACAATTTCAATTCCAGTTTCATGACCTAAAGTGATGCTTTACAATTTTTTCATATATAGAGATATTGATTTGAATGCATTATGACTTCTTTTCCACTTACAAAGGATATGGTCACCTCTCGTTTTTTCTTCTATAGGTCTGGGACAAAAATCCCTCAGTTATAAATAGTTTTCACTTACACATGAAAAATATCCTGCCTCAAATAAAGACACAGTTTTCACCATATCTTTCACAGCTTGAAGCTCAGCTACATTCACTCCATGTGGCTCCATGCTTCCACCTTATAAGCTACACCCCTGTTTGCCTCCTGTCACATGCTGCAGCTTTTTAGGAAAAGAAGGGAAGAGAATTAGCCAGAAGAACATAGGCGAGAAAGAGGAGTAGGCAAACAATGAGGAAATGTCCAGGGTAGTGAAAGGCCTCATAAGACAGAAGAGTTACAGACAGTAACGTCTGTCTTGCATTGGAGACTCAAATTGTGTGAGTTCACAGGAACCATGATGAACTTTCTACCTAAATCACCTCACCTAGAGCCATCCTGGTGGGTATATTTAGTCAACTATGGTTCCCTTTATAGTCTAAAAAACTCAGAAGGCAGAGGAAAAGTAATAGTCAAATCTGATGATTTGTACCAGCACCCCATGTTTTTCCCAGAGCTTGTGATTTCAGAGCTCCTGCTCCCAGGCAGCTGGGACACGGCCACAGGAGCCACCAGGCACTCCCAGCCCTCAGCGCAGTGGTGGATAGCTAGCGGGAAGAAGTCATGGATGCGCTCTGATGTTCACCATAGCGTATCACGTCAACACTCATCTTGGCAAAAAAAGAAGCCGATAACTATGATTTCGGCACTCTTAAGATTGCTACCTCGTTGCTACATCTCAGTACAATCAATATTCATTTATATACAGCAAACATTGACCTTGAGCTCAAGATTATTCATTTATAATGAATAAAATATTTGATGTTCCTTGATTTCAGTTGGACTTTCCAGACATAGCTACACTGGGGCCCAGCTATTTGTGTTACTGAGCCACGCATGACAGCCATCGCAATTCAGGTAGCACAGCTTTGAGGAGCACTGCAGAAAAACGTCTCCATTCGAGAAGCACCTTGGCCAAGTGGTAGCTCTCCATTCTGTCAAACCCTCCAGTCTCATTAAGCTTACAAGAATGCAGCCTTCTCCTGCAGAGGCTCATGTACATCCACAGTCCTCACGTGCCAGGGAATAAATGATCTCCAGACCATGCTCCTAGCTGGGAGTGCCACCATTGCCATCAGACAGCCTTGTAATTCTCCTGTACCTAACCAATTCAATGGCTCTGCCTCCTGAAATGAATTGCAAAGAACAAAACAAGAGTAGGAATGTCTAAAAATAAATGAATACAAGTACAAACATTAAAGTTTCTGCAGGCGTTATTAACTCAGCCTCCTTGTATGTCACGTCATAGATAATTTTAGAACATGGAAACAGATCTACAAAGATAAATACTTCTTCTTATTATTTTCTTATTAAAAATATGGCAGCTGGTGAGGGCAGTGGTGCTAAATATGCTACTGGAATTTCTTGTTTGTACGAGATGGAACTAATCTGAAATTTAAATACATCTTTAAAACTATGTGTACTTTCATAATAGCTACATTACAGGATATTAGCAGCCTCCTGCTGCTGCCACTATCTTTTAGTTCCACCAGCTTGTTACTGACACATCTTACTCAAACTCTGGTATTAATGGTAGAGGTGGAACACAATGGGAGCTGTTGAATGTACTTTGCAAGAGAAATCCAACCAAACCTGGACAATATTAAAACTTCTAATACCTGGTTCCTATCATTACATTAATTTGAGCACATAGGATAATGATAGGAAGTATGAACCTAGGAAAAAGCCACATCTCTTCAGCATACAACTGCATTCCTGAAGACAGATACGTCCTTTAGAGGATATAAATGTGTAGTACTTAAATAATTTGAGGTTTATCACTCGTTTTCTCATTCTCCAGTTAGTTTTACAGCACTACAAAACACAAAGCCTTACCCCACGTGTCCCCCCAAGCATACCGGCCATTGTGTAGAATGGGAATGTAACTCATGCTGCGCAATCATAGTTTTACGAACATTTTTACATGAGAGGCGACAGCCACACATCTTCCGTTTCCCAGAGCAAGGCAGCCGTGCTCGCAGATATCAGCACACCTGCCGAAATAATAGATCTCAACTGCTGATTACGAGAAGCTGGGGGAGCCGCACAGAGCGCTGCACTCTGTCCATATGCCAGCTATTAGATGTTGAGCACTAAAACCAGATGACTGCATCTCCACAGCAAGAAAAGGCACCAGATCCCTTGCCTGCAGGCCGAGTCTCTTTTTTGTTACATTTATATGAGACGAGGAACAAAAGTCTTTCCCTGGCAGTATCACAATTAACAGGAAACAAGGACCAACAGTAACGCAGCCCAAGATGCCAGGATTGCTGAACCTCCTCCAACTTCTGAATCCATTTAGCACGTCCCAGAGGGCCCCGCGCAGCTGAAACGCTTTGATATGTTTTGAACCGC
>NW_010199116.1:30451-57234 GCF_000695765.1 Mesitornis unicolor
TGCACAGGTGCAGCCCATTTGGAAAGCAGGCGGCTCCCCTTTTTCCACCAGGGGCAACATTACTTTGAAATCAGTCCATGAAGTCATTAGGCATGAGTTTGTTGTTATTGTTTTTAAAAGGCATAATTTATTCATTTTCTGCTTTCAATAGCTTAAGAACTGCAATGAATTAAAAAGTCATCTCTGAAACCTATTAAGGTGATTCACCAAGTCCCAGTCTGCTTTGTTAAACAAATTGATTTAGGTCATTGTATTTATTACTAAAAACAAAATAAAGCAAAAATCCCATACACTCAGTACACATGCTCTTTTCAAATTCTAAGTCTGGAGACTAATCCAACCTCTGTTAAGCTTTGTTGGTGAAATGGGAAATGAAATACCTCACTATGTCTGCAACCATATTTTATGGCAGTTTTTAGAATTTATAAAATCTTGACGATGTAATAGAAATTATTACAATTGTGAGCTCATTTTTTTGTTTGAAAAAGCTTCACATGGTAACATAATAATGAAATCTATTTACTGAAATGAAGTTCGTGAAGCAGTTTGTCTGTTAAATTGTCAATTTTATTTTTTTAAACCTACACACTGTTTCTCTTCACAGAAAATGTTGAAGATAAGCATATCTCATATAAATAGCAAATAAATGAAAGCCAAATATATCAGTATTTATTTGTCTGCAGCTATTTTGCTGAATACATAATTCACTCACTGAATTGCTAGATGTTACAACCAAAATAGGCTATTCTGACCACTGTATTTGATCTCCTGGGTAACATAGGCAAAAGAACCTCAACCATTAATTTCTGCATCAAAACCATTATTTTTGTTTGATCTACAGCACCTCTTTTCAAAAGACACCCAGTCTCACTACAAAGACTTCAAGCAGAGGAGAAACCGATGTGTCCCTAGGTAAATTGTTTCAGCGGTTAATTTACTCTTCCTGTTAAAAATGGGCACATGACTTCAGTTCTGAATTTGCCCAGCTCCTGCTTCTGAACACTAGACTGTTAAATCTTTTTCTGCTTAAAAAGCTAGATTAAAGATGTCAGCAGTAATTGTGCGAGTTGATCTACAATAACATATAGCCTTTGGTGTCGACACTAATCAAGGTTAGGGGACTCCAGCAACATCTAGATACACAGCAGGAGGCAAAGGTTCAGTTAATTCAGAATTCTCTCGCCTTTGTGCTTTTGATGAAATTTTAATTCAGTTTGGGTGCAGGTCTATTTTTTTTAGTGTTTGTGAACATTAAAATGAACATTAAAAAGAAGACTTGTTGCTAGGTTGCGGTTAATATGCTGTTATTTACTTGCATGTATTGATAAAAGAAGAGTCAAAGCTACTGACTGTCTCTTAAATGTTTATCAAATATAGCAATTACTATTGTCGGAATTTATCACCAATAATGCCTAGACGGTCTATAGCTTTTACAATCTAATAGAAAGACATGAAGACTGTTCTGAACAGCTGTAGACCAAACTGATGGGTAGTGTAAGCCAGCAAAAATTACCTCTTTATATCAGCAGCAAATTTAATCTAAATATAACTGTAAATTCCATTTATTTTTTAAAAGACTTTGCTTTGAATACTCTAAACTCCTCCAAACTCCTTTGACCTACTTACTTTCCAATGACCAATGTCTTTTTAAAATCTAGAAATAGGAGAAGTGTTTTGGACAAAGTGTTTCCCTTAGAAAAATGCAAGGAGAAAAATCAAAATATCGTAATTGTATGACATATTTTGCATTGTGGACTTTTATTGAGAAGAAATCAGCAATGGCTGTATAATTAATGTTGAGACATGCATTTAAACAAACAGATTTCGGTCTTGCTGAAATATATGAATGACCGGATTTAGTGCCCAAACATGACATAGTAATTCTTCACTGGACAATCTGGAGTGCAGCTGTGGAGCGTGGAGCAGGCAGAAATTAGGAAGCATTTGGGGGGCCATTTGGAGGCCATCGGGGACTACGTAAGGTTGAGATTCATGTCAAAAAGCAAGAGTTATTCTCAAGTTTGCCAAAATAGTTACTTGTGGTCTTCCTAAAATTGTTAAACAAAATGAAAGAAACAAAAACCCCAAAACCCTAAAAACCAAACCCAACCAAAAACCAGACATCACACACACACACAAAAAAATCCAAACTCAAAGCCCAAAATCCAGTGGAGGTCACCCACGTAATTGTATTGTACACAAAGACAAAATAACCTAGAAATTATGTACTGAGTTTTCACCCTAGCAAGGTATAAGAATAAACTTCTTTCTGTCCAGCACTTCTACCTGCTAACCAGAAGCCATGAAGAACTCTCTCCTCCATACAATCCAGTAACTTCAGCCACATCCATGAGCTGTTGAAGGGGAAGGAGATACTAAACTTATTTATCAGGACTGGCATTAAACAGTCACATGGTGCAATACTGGACAACTCCCTTCTTTATCCATTCTTCAGTACCGCACACTTGAACATAACCTGCACTGAAAGACTCTCCTCACGTTAATCATATGCTTCAAAGCCTCAACCAACTCACCCAACACAACAAAACCACAGATTTTTAAACACTGTCACAGTGGGTGTCAAGGTTTGCGTGGAGGGAAGTGACACATGGAAAGAAAAAATGGGCACAGTCCAAAGGCAAAGGCACAACTTGTAAGGAGGACCCAAGGGGTGGGTAAGCAGAACTCATGATCCCTGGGTTTTTCTAACGCTTGCATGACAGTGTGGGCCCTTCAGAAACCTGGCCCTGGCCCTTAGTTTGACAGAGCAGGGGAGGGAACGTGGCACAACAGCTGCACTTCAAAAGCCACATGGCTGTTAGAGGGTTTTGTTCCCCTTCACACGTTTTTATGCCAGAAGGGAACATATGGTTCACTGTTTGGAAATTTCCCAAACTAAATTTTTGTTTGATTAATTTCATCCAACTACTCCCAGTTATGAGCCCTCATAACCCCCCAGACAGTTATGCTCCTTTCTTTACATTTATACCCTTCAATTAGCTGTAGATGCATAAGCACCTTCTTAATCATCATCTAGTTACGCACATCTAGTTCTTTTCATCTTCTCTTGCCATCATCTTTCCATGCTCTTTAAACTTGTCTGTGTCTCTTCTCTGAATTATCTCCAAATTCTTGATATTTTTGTCTGATCCAAAAGTGTCCATACCAGTACCTTCCCTTCCCTTTTGTACTGAGAGTCTCCTTCTCTTCAGACTCTTACACATCTCCAATCACAGCAGTGTCTGAGCCGTTCCCACTGTGTTAAGAATGCGACCAGTGTCCTTGTGCACAGCCTGGCCTATGACTCTGCATGTCCTGATTCTGGATCCTTGTGGCATCCTATTACAAGTTCACATTCCATTTCTCATCCATTTTTATTCTCCAAATGAAAGATGGCAGTGCAGGGAGCCCACAGGAAACTGGATACCTTAACAAAATGCTGATGCTAGGTACAGATCCTTCTTGTACAGGCAGCGATTATATTCCCATATAAGTGGGAATCCAAATCCTAGTTTAGTTAAGCAGAAAGCCAGCTTGACCCATTCCAAACTCCAATGAACTAATGGTATGCAGTCTCCTCACGTACTGTTTGAGCGTGATCTGAAGTCTCATAATTTATACATTTTAAACAGTTAGATTTTCTTCCCCCTCAGTAAATGGGTAACAGGAAACAGACAAAGCTCCTTAACTTTTCTTTAATCTTCCTCACTAGTGAAGTGAAAATCAAACGATAATTGTCTGGATGATCTCATTATTGTCAACAAAACTGAAACCTTGAAGTCCACATACACTGAAATGCTGATACATTAAACAAAAAAGGGAACTGTGCTTACATGTTGTTCAATAAATAAATAAGAGCTATAGAGAGATCCATGATGAATGAGCACCCTGGGAGGGCTTCAGCTTGTCAGAATTATACAGTGACATTAATCACAGCATAACAGGATTGCTGGAGGCTTCCAGTGCAAAGTCCTCATTATATCTTCAAAACAAGACAAAACAAAAACCAAAAAAAGCCCACAACTTCCAAGCCTCTCAAAGTGGAATCTGAACTAACAGACATTGTCAGCAGAATACAAAACTCAAAATAAACTGACCTTCATCACAGAAAGAATCACACAAGCAGTGGAAACCCATCAATCTAGCTGCACCACCCAACCAGGCTGTGTCTCCACTGCGTTTGTGATCATTGTACTTATCGACATGGCAAAGTGTTCTTCATGGGCTCTCAGCTACATTAGCGAAGCTAAACTGAATAATTACAGCACTGTGAGCTCTCCCACTCAGGTGAAACAAGTGATATGTGTCGAGCAGTGTCACCAGCAGATCTAGGTGTCACATCAGCAGCGCTTCTGGGGGGATCTCACCTCTTCAACACTCGCAGAGAGGCTGCTGGAGGGCAAAATTCTGCAGCACTGACTCATCTTCAAAAGAAATCTAAGGATGTTCAAAACCATGGGGACCAGAAATTACTGTCATATTGTCAACTGGTTCAACTCTGCCTAGATAATTAGGTTTTTAATTTAAGAATTAGATTAATGGGACCTCAGAGTGCTGACCATCTTATGAGTTATGACCCATTAAATTAATTTCCTTCAAATATTATAGACAACTATGCTTGCCAAATGCAAGCACTTGAACAGACCCATCCTAAAACAGTCGTAGAGTTTTTATTTCTGGCCAAAGCAAAACCAAAATCCCAGTCTTTCTTTAGCAAGTTACTTGCCTGCTTCTAGAATAAAAAACAAGGGGATAAAATCTTCATATTTAAAATCATCTATTCAGATCTATCCAAATCCCAGAAAACAGAAATAGGTATTACTAACAAAAGAATGCTCTAAACTTCAAAGAGTTATGTAGTTTAAGTTTCCATAGAGGCTTGAGAAAGAGTTTCAATCATTTCTAATTCTCTCCTAAACAGTTTGCTTACCTCTAGGTTGGGTCTACTTTGGGATTTTTGCTAATGAAATTCCCACACAGAGACCAGACACCGTGAACTGCAACCAGCTTAGGTTTGTAGAAGCATCATCCACACTACACAATTTATGTGCTATTTTGGCGTATTAAGAATGTGAAAAAAAATATGGAGTTATATTTCTGGAAAAAGAACTTAGGTATCCAAATAAGTGGATGGATTTTCAGGAATTCACTACATTTGGTGTTGAGCTGTTTTTACGGTCAAGTGTATAATTAAGCATCTAGTGGGAGTTGAGTTGTACTGAAAAATCTGGTCCCAGTTATGGGTGCTGAGAACATAAAAATCCTACCCCAGTATAGACAAAGCCTTAAATGTCATTGATCTTTTTCTTTCCCATTGAGCTCTAATCCTGCATCAGCAGAACAAAGAATTAGTACTGCATGGTTGGGAAGTTAAATTTTCCTCCACACCTGCAGGTCATTCCTCCTGGGCTCCCTCCATTGATAGCCAAAAAGTTATTTGCTTAAAAAACTAATCATGTGGTGCAGCTGAGCTCCTTCGTTTCCAGAAGAAAGGCATCTGAAGTTAGGCCTCTGTTTCACAAAGAATTAATGAGAGAGCTGGGTTCAATCAGAGGGATCAGCCTGCAGAATCAGGGCCGTGATTTCATTACTATTTGTTTTAGTCTAATTAAAAACATGTATCTTAGGTAAAATTTTCTTACTTTCAACAAAATTGTAACACACTGCAATTTAAAAGCCTTGGATGAAAAGTGTCATATAAATGCAAAGTGGTAAGAACACAGCAAGAGACTAGCATTTAAGAGAAAAAAAAATAGGCTGATTCAAGAAGTGTTTCTTTCTAGGTAACAGCTTCTTGAAAGCCACCATCTCAGGTAGAACGAACTGCAGAAAGCTGTTTTGGGGGTCTTCATGGTAAGTGAGGACATCATGTCCTATTATCAAAGTCACCTCTGCAAGGAAGGACAATTTTATTAAACACATCAGATAGGCAGAACAGTCAATAATGCTCACATCTCCAAGTCACAGCTTCGAAACACTAAATCCCTTCCCAGTCCATCTCCCCACAGGTGCGTTCCAGCAGTGGCAGGAAGGGACAGAAACTCTGTCAGCCCCTTGGGTGACACAGCAAATGCCCCTCTGTACTCGGGCAAGGGGTACAGAGGGAACAGCCTGTGACTTTCAGCACAATTCCTCGCTTTGGTGAATAAAACCTGGGGAGAAGCAGGGATTGCAGGGAATTCCATAACGCAATAAACAGCAATTTATTGGTGATAGTACATCAGCTACTCCCCACCCCCAGCATAGACTCAGAACAGGAAAAGTAATCAGACCATGGACCCAGTGACTACCAAAGTCATTTCTAGACCTTCACCTGTAGCTAGACGGGGCAAAAACAATCTCCAAAAGGTGAGGAAAAACTTCTTCTTCCTTGGAGGTTTTGAGAATGGTGCTTACAACACAAAAATAGAACAGCTCCAAAGAGCAGGTAAGACCCAGTTCTGAAGATTCAGCTCCATCCTGTCTCTCTTGGGACCTCACTGCAGCAAAGCCATTCTCTCCTTAGAGATCCCAAGCCACCCGAACACAAGGAGGAAGAACTGGCAGTGGTGTCCCCTGGCTGCCCAGCCTTCCACACACACACGTCTCGGAAGGGTGCTTCTGCCTCTGCAGCCCTTGCAACTGTTTTCACACCCAGATTCAACTTCATTTCTCCCACAGCAGGGAAAGGCTTCAGAAGAAATTAAATCTTTTCCAGAAACCACAAACCTAATCCTAGCTGTTAGTAAAATAACCTCTCTCCCACCCCATCTTAGTTACCAGCAGACCTACTGCTAATTTATTTATTCCAAGGATGTTTCTTTCAGCTCTTTTGCTGTGTGAGGAATTCATCCTTCACTTATGTGACACCGATGGTGTCATGAAACACATACCTTTTGCCTTCTTTTTCTTTTCAACTGGAACATCTTTTATATATATATATATAATAACATATAATGGAACATATTAGCTTTAGGAAGTCTCCATGGAGCAAGACAGATTATTTTGTCCTCTTTCTTTCTCTACTAAAAGGGTTAACCAATTGGCAATATGGCTGCACTGGAGAATAAATAAGCAGATGTATTGACTATCTTCCAAAGAAAATATAATTTCAGTTTATCTTTTCTCCAACATCTTACAAAAATAAATTTATTTACTTAAAATGTCAGGAAAAACAGATCTGCAAACTAACCAAAAATAGCTATCTTGTCGTTACCACACTCATAGCTTACTATTAAAACTAAGCTTGATCAATGGAGGCTCATTTGAAATGACAGCAGTCACCAAGGATTAGACCAGGTGTGGCCCACAGTTCACTGAAGAACAATGTTATGTATTTTCTGCTACAAGGCACCTCAACAGCAACACATCATTGACTTCCTACAGTCATTTCAAATAGAATGTCTTAAAAATAGAGTGCAATAAGGTTTTTATTCACTAAAAATGGAAACTTCTCCTTTAAGTTGTTGCCCAAGGGTGCGTTGAGCTCCAGCCTCATCTTTACGCCAGCCCTCAGCCCAAGTGTCTATTCCGGGCATGCTGCCCCGGGAGGTCTCTGGTGGAGCAGACCAGTGGGCTTCCAGCTCTGAAGGCCTTCAGTTCCCCAGCCCTAATCCTAACCTCTTGTCCCGGAGTAGGTAATCTTAAAGGGCTGGTTTGATATAAAGCTGGACCACTCTCAGTAATCAGTTAATCATTCACCAGAATCAACTACTGAAAAACAACAGAACAAGAAAAAATAAGAATCCTTCCTTGTACTCATCATTACAGAAATCCCAGCTAAGGCTGATGGTGGCTTACTAGAGTAAAGACTGTAAGAACAGATTTTTAAAATCATATCATTTGAGAACTGTTACTTCTAGTCTATTTTTGCCAGAAATCCCCTGTGCTTCCACATTGTCTTGGATCAACAGATTCTTGCCAGGCTTCGCTAAAAGGGTTATTTCCAGACATAACCAGTTCAAGAGACTTTGCTGAAATGAATAGAGCACACCAGATCCAGAGACTAAACTGTGCCCTAATGGATGGCCAATATAGGAATCAGTAGACAAATCTGCTGCATGCCAATGAGTAACTTGATCACATGGAACAACATTTTCTTTGGGCAGTACTGGATGGATTGATGTTGTCATATAATTTATAAAACAAATGAAGTATTTTTTTTCAAGAATCTGAAAGCCTTCATCATCTCCAAAATCGCCAAACCTTTCCTGTAAAATAAAACCAGTCTGGCATATTATTCATGGTGTCATTTTGCTTTATGTATGAGCAGCTATTAGTGTTCAGTAAATAATAATAATCTAGATTATATCTAGATGCAACGGAAAGACGTGTGCAGGCTCTTTATCTTTTTCCTCCTCCCATCCACATACTTAAGTGTCTTGCTTCAATTATCTCAACAGTTAGGATCATTCAAACATTGAAGTAATAAGTCTTGTATATAGGTGAAACTCCCTCTCTGTTAATACTAGCGTGGTTTGTATTTAAAAGTATCGCAACCCCATCAAACAGAAAGTGGAGATAATAAACATCTTTGGAGAGTGTTTTAGAAGTCAGTGGAATATTTACAAATATAAATTTGAGCTCCTGATCTTAAGGCTCTCATGTTACTCTAATTACACTGTAATTGGAGCTCCCTGTGTACACAAATATGTTTGGGGTGCGTATAAATAAAATTACTTAAATGAAAATTACTTCTGCATTCTTCCTGCCCAAAAAAAACCCCCTTTAAGTATAAGGCACATTATATGGATTGGTAGTTGAAGAATACTGAGATACAATAGTTAAATGCTGTCCAAACATAAATTTTGCATTTGTTTCTTAGAGCACCTCAACTAAAACTCTAGCAACTATTTAACACTCCTTAATATATTTCCTTGTGTTCATTTTTCCCTCAATGCAGACAAAGTGGTGTTCAAACATACACATCTTCAAAGGGCGACCCACTCTTCAAACTCAATATGCAGATCAGCACTTGGGCAGGTTTGGCTGTGTAGTTACTGGACAGTGTGTCCAAAAGTGGAATTTAGATGTCTTCACCAGGAGAAAACTTGGTGAAAACTTACTTCAGGTTATCTGGGTCTGAAAGGGAGATAGGGTTTCCCAAAACCAACCCACTATGCCTATGGGTCCAGGAGAGCTGAGGCGTACTGGACCCAACTGGGCTTTTCACGAAGATGCAGAAAGGTGTACAGCAGGGAAGTGGGGATAAGCAAGCTACATACTGAGCCTGAAGCACTCAGAAGTAGGGAATCGTGGTAAATAAGGCCAGAAAGGACTTCAAAAAGGTATTTAGTACAGCCTTAATGTCAGAGCAGGGTCAATTATACTCTTGCTATTTCTGGCAGATGTTTATCTAAGGACGTCCAAAATGAAGCTTCAGCACCTCCCTGCACATTAGCATTTTTTAAAATCTTAACTATTACAGAGATTTTAAAAAAAAAACTAAGCCAGAAGTCATTTGACACAAGCTAAACTCATTATTTCCCTTCCTGTGCCCCACAGATGTGGAAGATAGATTATTTCTTTCTTCTTCTCACAGCTCTTGCACACTTGCATATTACAACTTCTATTAGTCTTCTTTAAATAGAGAACCCTCCTTCTTTCAAACCATTCCTCCTAAGCCACGTTTGTAACACCTCTGATCCTTTGGCATCCTTTGGATTCTTTCCAAGTTGCTCACACCTCTACAACCCTCCAGCCAAGGCTATACGCATGATGACTAGAGCAGAAAGAAGTCATTCCTTATGCATTATACTTACGCAAGGTAAACATATTCCTGACTCACTTTCAGCTTGTGAACCACTACAGCCCTCAGAAACGTCTGCAATAAGCATTATCTAGTTGATTGTCCCTGGCCGTTATTTGCACAGGATTTTGCATGTGTCTGCTAGAAGTGCATTCTTGGAGAGAGGAAAATGTGGACATTTTTCCAGCTTGCAAACTTCTCACCTCCTTGCAGCCTCTCACCCCTGTATATCCAAACCACATACTTACTTTTTCATCTGTACTCATTGATAATGTTATTGAACCATACTGCATCCATAACAGACATCTGCAGAATCCCAACAGCCACTTTGAGAGGGAACTATTGGTGACCACTCTTCAAGTACCATTTTCCAGCTGATTTTGCGCTCACCCTAGAGCTCCCGCACGTGATTTCTGCAGGGAAGGTGACTTGTAGAGAAGAAGGACATCTTTGGTGTAGCTGTGTGATAGTTCTCCCACAACTGTTAGCCTTTGCAAAGAACAACAAATGTCTCTACTCACATTGTTTCAGTCCTCTTCCGTTTCCTACAGTAACGTATCTGCTCCATGAAGAAGTTACTCCCCTTATTAGTTACTAGAATCAAGGACACTTTTTCCAACAAAAAATAAGACATGATTTATTGTCTCATTTTAAATTGTGCAACATATTCACTCTGCTTGTTGGCTGAGGCTTTAGCGTAAAAATAAACATGGATAAGGGGGACATAGTGAAACATTTAAAAAACATGTTTTCCTTTAGCTTATGGATTTGTGTGCTCCTCTCACACAGGCTGTGAACCTGCAGGTGTGGTTATGGACCAGACTCCTGTTGCACTCAAACTTGTGGGGTTTTACCCAGCCTGTGAGGGCCAACTTAAAATTGAAGTTCCGAACTGAATGCATTGTTTTTCATAATACCAAGAGGCCCTAAGAAAATTCAAATTAAAAAACTGAAAGTATTCATTTGAGCAATTAAAATGCTTGTAAAACAAATGACACTGCTCCCTCCTTCTGTCTCCTCTTTTTCTTTCTACTACACGAATTCCTCAAACAGTAAGCACCATAGAAATCCAGGCCTTTTCTTTGGAAATTAGAAGAAAAGTGGCAAACCAGTTGATTTGAGACATCTGAGAGATCACACATGTGAAAGACCTATTAACTGAGTTGGGAATTCTTTTCTGCCAAAACTGACTCTGCCTCTATATTTGTACTTGCTTAGCAAAATACCGCCGCAGTTGCCAAGTTCTGGCCTACTCCACGTGTGAGGTTTTATGTAAATTCTTTAAAGGGTGATTTTGGTTGCAGGCTCATGACTATTAAAACATGATGCAGTGGAAGGGAGGTCATGGAGCCAGTCAAAGCTTGCTGCGTATGTCAGGGTTTGAGGGTCGGATGTTTTGGTGGCAAATTTGAGACGAAAAGAAACCTGGGGCCAGGATGGACCTCTCCTTACACCCAGGCAAACTCCCTTATGCCAGGGGCTCCCAGGGAGCAAGAGGAGCAACATCTGCTGCCACCAAATAAATACAGGCATCCTGAACTGCTAGAACAGAGCACCACAATATATGCCAAATGCATATGTTAAATAAGGTGCATGACACCAAACAGCCTTGCAGGGTGCTAACTATAAACAGGGTGGCTGAGTGCTCTAATGGTAACAGAAATATAAATGCATTTCAGTGGGAGAGCTTGGAGAAATGTTCTGTTAGGAATCCACACCTACCCCCCTTTCATTTAAAGCTGACAAAAAGTCCCAGAGCCTCAGTGATCCAAAAATGCCTGCAACAAAACCATGAAAGATAACGCTTCAAAGTCCTGATATTTCTAAGGCAAAAGGCAAGCCAAAGCAATTCTTCCTTAAATATAAGGGGAAAAAAGAAGAAAACAGACATAAACCCTTCCGCCCCCTCTCTTTGCAGGTCTCCTTTAAACAGATTGCACCCTTCCCCCTACAAAAAGAAAAAAAAAAGCTGTTTAAACAAACAACAGATGCTGTCTAAACTAAGTGCATGGTAAGTGCATACTAAAGACATATGTTGTCTTCTACCTAGCCATATGTTCTTCCCACATACGCACTTTGGTTCCAACTTCAGTGTAGTTTTAGAAAAACAAAACAAGGGTGCATGGAGAGCTTGTTCTCTAATAAGTGCTCAGAAAGTCCCTAAGATTTGTTTAATCGATGACAGATCCTAAGAAGTAAACAATACAAATAAAATGCTCCAGGAAACAGAAATTACCCATAACAGTTGAAGAGATTTTTAACTGCATCTCTGATGAGATAATGTTGCCACATAATTGTTGCTTGTAAATTTGTTAAAGTATAACATTAAATTAAAATTATCTTCGAGACCATTGAAGGAATTTATTACAAAACTCTCTCTCCTTGTATTTTGTAGTAACTTGGTATACTTGTCCTAAACAACAAATTCTCAACTTGCCTTTAGAAAGTTCTGAATTCTTCTTTGTTCTCCCTGGGTTCCAAATGTAATACCTTCCCAGATGATAAAGTCGTATGTTGTCAAACATACAGCTTAACTGTACCAGAACTATTAGAGCTGGAAAATAGGGCTTGGAAAACATCAGCAGTTACACTTTGGCATAGAAAGCTGTTGCTTCTAAGCATGCACTTGGAGGATTAAGAAAAGATCAAGATGTAAAAGATCACAGATCTGGACAGCTGTTAGCATCCAGGTCCAAAATGTGAACACTCCCATCCTTTACACTTACTTCAGTGGAGTAGTTACAGCAAGCCTGCAAGCCAAAACAGACTGTGCCCCAGTGTATTTAAATATTTCCCTCTTTGCACAGCTGAATTAATCCAGTTATCCTGAAAATTATTTCTAAAAGTCATCCAAGCCTAACTGCATTTTCCCTACTATTAATTAACATATTGGGTGGCTTTGAATAAATGTTTCCTCCCTCATCCCCTAATTTCCCCTTTGTCAAAACACACACTGAAATTGTTCTGAGGGGCAAGGTCCAGAGCATCCTTGGAAAGTGTTTGACAACATCCTGGTCTTGCTACTTCTGTGCTGTGACATTGTTCTCTCAGCAGACTGGGACACTGCTCTGGGAAGCTCCTCTCCAGTAAGCAGTATTTTTTACAGAAAGGATGTAAGAATGTAGTCAGTCAGCAAGGTCAATGGCAAGCTGTTATCTAATATCTACTCTTCACTGATGCAATTGTGTCCAGTGTTTCCTTGAGCCTCTCTGTTCCTCTCATCATCTCCTTCCCCCAGCACCAACTACCACTGGAAGATACATAGCCCTCAAAATACAAAAGCAGGTATAGAGTCTTTATATGGCTACTTCAGTTAAGTTAAAAAAAAACAAACAACAAACTTTTGTAAGTACACAAATAATTCAAAATATTTGGATTCAAAGTACTTCTTTGTATACAATGCCTTTAATCTAAATTTGTTTAATTCCATAGAATATGTCTGCACCTTTCTGTTAATTGTACTGACTGGCTCAGGCTTCATCTTTGCTTCTCCGTGTAAAGCCACAGAAGCCCCCCAGAACCCCCTTCCTGCCATGGACACACAGTGGGGTGGGCAGGCAGTCAGTCACACAGTCTGACACTCACAGAAATAAGCACTGCACTTGTTCTAACCTTTAAAATTCTAAATATTTTGCCTAAAAGAAATCACACTGTTATGGTATAATGCCTAATTATTAAAGCATATGAGCCAGGTAGCTACTGTTGATAGATGGATGGGTAGATAAAGTGATTTTATTGTCACTTCAAGAATGACTGTTTTCTATTTCCTAGCCCTGGAGGGTTAGACTCTTGCCCCTAACGAAAGTACCAGGGGAGAAATACCTTCTCAAAAATCTGTTAGCAAAAAACTGTAATATATTTTCTCCTACAAAATATAACTCTTAAGTCATGCATGAGGGTAATGTCCTAAAAGTTTTAAGGACAGTGTTTTAAAGGGATTTGCATAAAAATTCATTGACGTTTTACAGTGGCTCAACTAAGAGTCATCAGGCCAGTAAAACGCGGGTTCCCCGCAGCCAGGCTCTCTCAGCATGCCATGCGTGAGCAGCCAAACTAGTGTTCTGTTTCACCATTGGTTCCTAAGTACTTAAGTTCTTTGAAATTCAGTATCTAATCTCTAGTGAAACAATGTCTCCTGAAAGAACAAAGGTTGCATCTTACATTTCTGTGTCTGAAACACTTTCCTAAGCCTCCTGCTTTGCCTGCCCCGTCCTCTCTGTGCCTGCAGCTGCAGCCTGCCCGGATCCAGGTCTCTGGAAGCTCTCCTGTTGGTCAGCAGGAGGTTGGCAGGTTCCTCTGCCCCACTGCTCACACACTTTAGAGGAAAATTCCCTGATTTTACACAGTAAGAGCTGGAGACCAGTATGGCCACCTTGATTACTTCAGAGCAACCAGTGATTTTTTAGCCAAAGACATATTTTAAATCGGTTCAAAAGCCATTTGAAAGTCACCCCCAAAACTGTTTGCCTTCAGCAGTCGGATCAGGAATGCATGTCACTAAATTAGCCATACACTCTCCTTTCAAGTGGGTATACTTTATGGCACCTCTGATGTTAGAAGCACCGCAGTTTGCAAGTGGATGAGGATAAAGTTTACATGGGTGGTAATTTGGGGTTTACCTCCAGATAGCAAGTTCGCCTAAGGAAACAAAGTTTGCCATAATATGTAAGTGGAATGTTAGAGAGATAAAAAATGAACTCAGTTAGGTGAATTAGGAGTGGAGCATCTCCCTTATGAGGAGTGGCTGAGGGAGCTGGGTCTCTTTAGTTTGCAGAAGAGGAGACTGAGGGGAGACCTCATTCATGTTTATAAATATTTAAAGGGTGAGTGTCACGAGGATGGAGCCAGGCTCTTCTCGGTGACAAACAATGATAGGACAAGGGGTAACGGACACAAACTGGAACACAGGAGGTTCCACTTAAATTTGAGAAGAAACTTCTTCTCAGTGAGGGTGCCAGAGCACTGGACCAGGCTGCCCAGAGAGGTTGTGGAGTCTCCTTCTCTGCAGACATTCAAAACCCGCCTGGACGCCTTCCTGTGTAACCTCATCTGGGTGTTCCTGCTCTGGCAGGGGGATTGGACTGGATGATCTTTTGAGGTCCCTTCCAATCCCTAACGTTCTGTGATTCTGTGATTCTGTGAATTTTTACAAACCCAAATCCTCCTTCGGGGTTTACAGTGTCCCACTTGATAATTCCACTGCCCCCCCTCTGTTTTCCAGTCACTCATTTAAGATTACACTGGTTTATGCTAATAGGGAGTCACCATTACCTTTGGGTCTACCAACAAGAACAAAAGGTAACTCCTGGGTTAACAAAAGACTTGATGTCTTATATCCTTCTACTCTGTACTTCTACAGTGGCTGCACAGATAGGCAAAAGAGGATATTATTGTTCAGCTGAAATTCGTGTGTGAGGATTATCTGTCACTACATAGTGAAAACTAGCAGTCCCTCCTTTAAAACACTTAAATACAGGAGTCTTGACTTGCAGACTTCTGGATGAAGCACTCACATCGGAGCTGATAAGGCATAATAATCAAATTAAAAGTTGTAGTTAGTGCTGAGATTTCAGATTTTTGACTTACTAAGCAGGATCTGAGTTAACTCTCTTATTCAGTGATTACTGGGTAAATAAAGAGATCACCTGTGGCCCTTAAAACTTTTGTATAAATGCTCACATAGAGAAGATGAAGGAAAAGGAAAGCTAGGTGATTAAAAAAGGAAAGAATAGCAGTAAGTGCTTCAGGAGCCTTGATTCTTTCGTTAGTAATTTTACACTCACTATTGACTGTCTTGAGATTAGAAAAAAAAGCATAAGGATTTAAGAAACCAGATGACTGAAGATGAAAGCAGAACTAACAACTCAGGGTAATTTTTACTACGTCCATTGGAGATCTTCTGAAGGAGGACAGGAGGAAAGCGAGCTAGTCAAAACATAGGACATCATATTAAATTCATCCCAAGCAGTGACATTACTGTAGGGAAGCATAATTCTGAACACGTCAATGCTTCCAGTTGCTATTTATTTGTTCCTTTGGAAACTTACACACATGTGCCATCTACTCCTAATAGATGCCATGGTCCTGAGAGCAGGTCTGACATTTTGGTCCCTTGCCATCATTCTAGAACACTAATGCGTCTTTTTAGGAATTTGGTGAAAGGATGGGAAGCGACTGGAGTCGCAAAAAAGACCTGTAGCCTCCAGCAGTGTCACAGATAATCCATTTTACCTTTATTTTCAACAATGTTCAGCATATTGACTTCTTTTTTAAAATCTCTTCAAGTAGGCCGCGTGATCTCACTTTCAGGAATTAAATCCCCAGAGGAAACATAGAGAGGACACAAAATTCAGATTGATTTCCAAATCTGGGCTAGATCCCATGCAAATGAAAGTAAGGTCAGAGCACCATAGGAAAAATCTCTTTGGCATTCATGCTTTGGTTGACTTGAATCTGGCTCTTGTAAACTAGAAGATATTACTAATCTGTGACCTTTCACAAATATCAAAGATTATTAACTGAGTATCTCATTTAAAAGCACTTTATAGTTAGCTTTGAGTACCATTTCCATGAGGAAGTTTCCCCAAGGAAGCCTTCCACTGCTTAGTGTGCCCAAGGAACATCAAGTCCCCCAATGCCCCTGATGGCTGCAGCACGTGCTGGTAGCTCAGGCGTGGATGGAAGCAAGTCCTGCTGGCATGGTGCTTCCTGTGAGACATTTCACTGTTCACCGCTGAGAGGAAAACAGATGCTCATGTTTTTATAATAATGGTAAAAACTTCTTTCAAGTTTTGCCTTCAGTGATAAACTTAAAAACAAAGAAAAATTGTTTCTTCCTGTTTTAAAAATAACACAAAAAGCTGAAATTTCTTTTGAAGAGAGTAGTCCAGGAATCAGAGAACAAGGGAACAAAGAGTTTAAGTTTCCATCTGAGGAAACTAAAGGAAATTTCTGCTTCCCAGAGTAGCACATCAAACATTTTATAGGGTCACTTTAGCCATCCTGGAAGCCCTTCATTCTCAACGACATTTCTGAAGTGAATAATATGAACACTAATACAAACGCATCACCCTTCCTGTTGATGGCAAAGGATGGACTTTATCAGTTAGGCCCACACAGCTTTTCTGCAAAAGAATAGTATATTCTTGTATTTGTTCTATATCACAAAGTATACAGACAATGACATGGAACAGCAACTGTATTAGAGATTGCAGCTTCTTTAAGAATAGAAGTACATTCTATTAGTTATTCTGCTAGTAACAGAGCACTGGACCAGGCTGCCCAGAGAGGTGGTGGAGTCTCCTTCTCTGCAGACATTCAAAACCTGCCTGGACGCCTTCCTGTGTAACCTCATCTGGGTGTTCCTGCTCCGGCAGGGGGATTGGACTGGATGATCTTTTGAGGTCCCTTCCATTCCCTAACGTTCTGTGATTCTGTGATTCTGTGATACATAATGCAGGAGTCCAGCCAGGTCAGTTAGAAACACCAACTTCTTTCTTTGTAGTGCATTTTATTTGCTCTTTACTACCAGCTAGTTGTTACCAACGGAATAAGAATTCTCTTCCTCCCTCCCTGTCATATATATGTATAAATTATATTATATGTATATTAAACACAGACTGAATATACATATATGGACTCGGTGGCATTTAGCCACCAGACCGCCCCTTAAATATCCACCAGGGAGGACAGGTGCAAAGGACAGACTCTGCAACATCAGCATTTTAATACTGCAAACAAACAATATCAAATCTCAAAAGAAATATTTTTCAGATGAACTGCTAAAATGGAAGCTTTTTCCACAGAACCTATTCTGAGCAATATTCGGACAATCAAACAGAAAGTTACGGAGAAATCTGGTTAGAAAACTGGCTGTGGTTTCTCCAGATATTTCTAGTACACTTAGGCATCAGAAGAAATACCTGGAGAATATTAAAGGCACTTTTCCTTAGTTTAAAACTCAAACAAATTTTATTTTTTTTACTACTTTTCAAGCTAGGAAACCCCAAAATGTACATAGCTATTTTGCCTCAAATGCTGGGGTTTTTTTTTTTCAAAAATGAAAGATTGTATTCAAATGTTACCTCTACTGCAGAAGTGTTGCTCACTGTAAATTTTTCTCAGGTTAAATTTCCATCCAGTTACTGCAATTGACAACTTTAATCACAAACAACTTTGCACACATGTGATAGAATCATGTATGTAGTAGAATAAATATGCAGAATGCACTCCAAGTGGGCTGGCTCTGGTCCAGAAGCCAATGACTGAAGCAAATTTGCATTACCCACATGCTTTAAATTAAGCACTTGCTTATGTGTTTGGTGAATTGGAGACATAACTTTTTACATTTTTCTTCATGAGGATTTTATAATATTGTCCAGAGATATTTCAAAATAAAGAAAAGACGAAGAGCAGTGATGTTAACACAGTTACACAGAAATTAGATGGAACAAGAAAAAATGTGAACTCCGTAGCATTTGAGTATTTGAACTCTTTCTATTGCAGAAATCTGCAGACTGTGAAAATCTTGACTGATAAATTTGTATTCAACCACAGATTAAGGAAATTCATTTTTCAAGATCTTATTCTAGAGCCAAGAGACTGAAAGAAGCCTATATGCCAGCTCTCTAACAGAGTCTTACAATGCTATGTTTCAAACCAGGCTGAATAAAATATTCATTATTATTTGCCAAAGAATGTTGTGTTCTCTTATAGTTCTGCATTCTTTTTCTCCTCTTACTTTCCCCTTGTGCTTGAGGAGTTACAGTTCTATCTGGTATATTCTCAGATGTATAGTGCAGCACTGCATGACAGCACAGTTCTAATTAAATAAAAACAAACAGTAGAGCAAACGTTACTGTAAAAAGGGAGAACCAAATGCAAAGCTTCAATGATATTAGAGCTGGAAAAAACTACTAGATCACATACAATTCCCTAGCAAGGATACAACGGTTCCCCAGCAGCAATACAGCAGACAAACATTTGCTAATAAAAGTGGGCAATATCTGTGAAGATGCAACAATTACAAAAATGTATTTCTTCACATATGGAAATATAAACAAATAAAACCCTGGTATCTTCCACTGTTTGCAAGGACAGTTAGCTCTGTTTTTTCTCTTGATAACTGTGTGCTTTCTAGGATGTAAAAATAAGAAAAAGTTACGATTCCAATTTAGTCATTTGGCAGAATTTGAGTTGGTCTAATTTACTTTATCTTCAAGGAGCTTAAGATTTTGATGTGTGGATCTGGCTTCAAATGTCGGAGAAGCAAAAGTCTGAAACAGCTTACGCACACAGTCACTTTTGAAAGAAATGAACAGTTGTTCCCATTCTAAAACAATTATTTAGATAGTTTTCATTCATCTCTGATTTCCCTACATGTGGAATTTAACCTCTTTTGCACACAATGCGGAACAGCATGACTAACTGATATCATGTATAGGAAATGGCTTGTGGAGTTAAAGCAAACAGTCGATGTGCTTACAAGATAAGTGTCAACTTGCGGAAATAGCAAATAAGAGTGACACCATTCCCTCCTCCCAAAGCCTGCGCTGAGTAAAGACTTGCTGCTAATTTCCCCGCAGCAAGGGAGGATGCCATCGGCCTTTTGTTACCCAGAGGAGCCAGTGATGTCACTGGGCTTTGTACCACGTCTACTGTTGCCTACCAGTCTACAAGAACATTTTTCCCAGCTAAAAGTAGCGCTCTGCTGAGCAGAATTAAATAACGCCACATGAATCATTCCTCCAGGCTGTGATTTCGCCCAAATATGTTGGAATCTATGGTCGAGATAAATAGTCTATGGAGTAAAATACTGTTGGCATCAACATGTTTTTGCACTCTTTGGGCTAATTCTCTGGTTCCTTTACTAGTAAATGCCCTTATTTGGAATGAAAAGGATGCCTTAGGTTTTCTTTTTTAAAACAGTCCCAGGTATCTTGATACTGCAATTTGGTTTATACAAGAACTGTGGATCAAAATATGCTTTGTGTCAAAATGCAGAAGTGTCATTTCCAACAGAAAACAAAATTAAGCACAGTTTTTAAATAAATGTTTTCCTAACTTTTATTTCTCTTTTCATTTGAAAGCAATTTATTTTAACACTTCCTGCCAGGCAGCAAAGTGCAGACTTTGTGGTAAAGTCAGGGACAAAAAAGAAAGGCAAGGCTTTGTCAGTGTTAGGTTGGGTTTGTTGTCCTTTTTTTAGAGGAGATCAGCATGAGCTTTACTCATACTTGCTTTTTCTATTCCCAGGATTTCCAGTTGAGCTTTCATGGAGGTTGTCAGAGGGTCCCCATCTCCAGAGAGCAACAATGAAATACAGTAATTGAATGTGGCACAGCAACTCTGTGAGTTTATCCCAACTTGTCAGTGCTGGCTACTGTTTCCCCTCATTAATTCCGTCACACTGGCTGCTGGCCACTGATTTGACATGTCCTGGCTGAGCAGAAATCACTATTCCTTGCTCAGTGACCAGTCCCTCATTCCTTACTCACTTGGGCAGTTCTGCTGGATTTCTCATCCGTGTTGGCACTGGAAGGATCCACCTGAGGATCCTTTCGTAAGCGAATGTGGAAGTCCTTGTAGCCAGTAAACAACATAGAACCGAAACTGATGATAAAAAGAAGAGCTGGCATGGAAAGGTGTCAAGGACACGGCCTAGAGAAGGAAGAGATTGCCTGGAAAGTACAGCACAATCCATGTTAATTCCTACTGCACTGCTGATTGCTGCAAAACAGAAGACTTTAGAAATTACCATCAGAGGTTTTATTGGAAGAGATGGAATTAGATGGCAGATCTGAAGAAATGCAGATCAGCAGAAAATAGCCAACGAGACATAATAATTCAGGACTATCATAGTGTAAAGACAATCCCTAAAGAGCAACAACCGACAGGGTGCAGTGTATTTGAACTAAAGTTTCACCTTCAGATCCTTATCAACTCTAATTGAGAAAACTGATATCAAGCATATGAATGTTAATATTATATATAAATATATATACACACACTTCTATAGATGGATGTTAAATAATAATGACAATGTGTAACTTAAGAATACTGTTATATGCATATGGATATTGTTTGATATGAGAAAATTTAAAATTCACTTTGAAAAAAACAGGCACAGACTTTGGACGTTCAAATTATAATGACTGTTTTCTATGATTTTGTTAAGATATCGTTATCAATTCAAATAATATTTGAGCATGTGTGGTTAATTCAGAGTCTCCTGGTTCTTTAGCTGAACAATACGCTCATCTTTACTTGGCAACCTAGACAATAGCCCTGGTCACATTTCTGTAATGGTTTTTGTGTTCAGCTCCAGAGGAAACTGGATTTCAGTGATGGGTGAAACAGTGATCCTAGTGCTAAAGCACCTAAAAAGCAATGAGCTGCAAAAGGGCTACAGTTACTTGGAAACAGAAACTTCAGGAAGGAGCTTTTCTCATCCCATAATCTCCTTGGCTCTGTTGTTAGCACCTTTCTCTGGTTTTGAACCTGTAGGAAATATTGTATTTATAAAACAGATTATGTTCCTTTTCTTCTTTCTATTTTATCTTTCCTTAAAACTGTCACCTTAGAAGTATATATAATCCCCAAATATCAGCAGATTCCTGTCCAGCTGAGATTGTCAGTGATCTCAGAATAAGCCCTTCAGTGGGAGCCACAAGTCCAAGGTTATTCAGAGAAGTCTGCATCTGCCGATACCCTTCCACCTGCCTTTGGAGGGACCCCACTGCCCCTGACACCCCAGGCTCTGAGACTATGCCAACCATCCGGGCTGCAAAGGCTCTTCAGAGCCCAAGAAAATTCTGCAAGCCATTCTCCTAACCTGGAGAGCCAGGTTAGTAAGACAATAAAAGAAAAAATGAAAGAAGCTAACATAAATAGCTTTTGACATCCCGTGCCATAAAAGTAAAATACTTTCAAACTTGGCATCACATGGAAGTTAGCTAATTATAGTGGCGCCATTCATGACGATATAATTAACTGTAAGTCTGCATTTCTATTATAAACTCTTATTTTCAGAGGTTTATGATACAGCTTTAAAAATTGGCATGCCAAATTTCACCCTGGAAGCAACTTTTTTCCCTCCAAAACTGAAGAATAAAAACATGCTGGGTTTTTAAAAATGTTATAAGAAGGTAACAAAAATAACCATGCAGAAATAATGCCTTTTATGCACTCAAAAACTTGGGGATTTAAAAACCAAATTTTGTCTTACATTGTGTGATTTACTGATAAAAACACCTCCCACTACTCATTTCTGGAAATGCTACTGTGCTGCACGTAGTCCAGGCTAGAGATGTGTCCAAAAATTACACACTTCTAAGACAGACCTGCTGTTTGAACAACTCCTGTGCTCAAAACAGCCTGACATCTTCTTATTCCTAACAGGCTTTTCCTTTTTTTCCCTCCTGTCTTTCTCCTGAAATCTGTATGCCTGCCAAAATCTGATCTTATGTGAATGGAATTGAGGTCCCTTTCCTGCATTTAGCAAACTTCGAAGTGATTCCTTATGGAAAACCAAGAAACACCCTGCAGTATGCAAAAGAGATGACTGATGTAAAAGTGGGCAGCAAAACCAACACACGCACATGGCGCTGAGGCCCGTTTGTGGAACAGGCAAGTTTCAGGTCCAATGGTTACTGGGACAGTGTCACCAGGCAGAGCAATGACCTGCTCTGTAATGGCTCAGTTCCCCATGTGACTTTAGGCTGGTCACTCTTCCTATCTACATATTATGATCTCAATTGGTTTTGTTTATTTATATACTCTTCTATCAGAATTCCATAGGCTAAATTGATCTCACCATAAAACCCTAGTTATCAGCATCGCACTGGAACTTCCATGGGATCTAGAGAAAGCAGTTTCTTCCCCTGTTGCCATGTTAGGATGTTCTGCTCTTACTGCTCTGCTGCTTCCCTTCAGCCTCAAGAAGATTCCATTTGTCTCTTCAGCCCTCAGAGCCCTTTATGAGGGTTTGTGAGACCAAAAGGAGAGTTTTCATTGACTTATCAGGCAGACTGATAGGCACCTTGTGGCCTTTCCAATGGTACACAAAAATAGTTTCTTCCTTTCTCTATGAGGATGGTTATTTTACCCTCAGAGTTCTGTCTTTTAGGACATTGTTATTAATCCAAAACAACATGAAGACACATTTTGTTCCCTTTGTAACAAAACAGTTAATCGCTATTTTTTCTCATTCTGCTTTCCCCCACATACCATAGCCCCACTTTGTTTGGATAGTGTCTCTGCAACCTTTGTCTGCATAATTGCATTGCACAGCTACAACTTTCCTCCCCAGTAAATACCCTTTGAATACTTTCCAGATGAAAAACTATACTGGTTCTCTCCAGGAGGTCAAACAACATTTTCAAAATGCCAGATGCACATTCTGTACTAACTCCAGTGGTGCTGGGCTCTCTGCTGTGTCTCTCTTCTCTGTATCTCAGAATATAAGGTCTTAGGGAAAAAAAAAGAGAAAGTCATCTCTATAGCACTGAAACACAGAAAACACAAGAAGTCTGGCAGTAATACTATGTGTATTTTACCCTTGACTAGAAAGGTTAGGGAGTAAATAAAATTTAAAAAAAAATCACATTAGATCTTACTGTTTATAGCAACTATATAATACAGTTGAGAGCACGTTCCTAAGAGCAAACCATGCTTAAACATTTGGAAATGTAGTTACTGTGGCTAGAGCCCAGGTATCTGGTGACAACATTCGTGATGGAGTTGTTCGAATTCACAAACACACAGACGCAGCCAGCAGCTCTAAGTACACTGGGGACTCTTGCCAGGGGACAGAAGTTTTCCTTCCCTTGCTGGTAAGGTTACAGAGGGAATGTAAACTGTGTGTTTGTACATGAATAATGGTGATTTTTAAGAATATCAAGGGGGCCCACATCACAGTGTTTCTCACACAGGCCACCAAGATGGTATAGCCTTACCCAGCCAGTCCCTGGAGAAGTTCAAGTTCAGATCTTCCGCAGAGACATAACCACCACCCCACAGACTGCTTTTCTGTCAGCCTGTACCAAGGTATGCACAAATGGAGATGATAAAGGATTAGATGCTGTTCTTAATTAAGCAATGGAGTCGCTCCTCTGAAGTGAATGTAGTTATACTCTATTTCGGTGTCAATGAGATCAGGATCTGACTTCAGGAAGTTACCTGGCAATTTGCAGTGCAGCAAAGTAAAAGACTAAATTCAGTTATCAGTAAGCATCAAGCCTAGAAGGATCATTATTTCAGTCAGTGACTGTCTTATCTGTGAATAACCCAGTCATATGCTATTTTTGAAGCATTAATGCAAACACATAGGAAGGCACCAAAAAGCATCCCACAGTAAAAATCTGTAGAAAAGATAAATATCATCTCCTCCTTTGTCTCTTTCTCCACTGTGATTTTATCTCTGCTGTCTGTTACTTTCATAAAAAAGATTTTGTAAACCCTCTATTATAAACTGGGACAGATGAAAGTGTGTTTATATAAACTGTATTTTGATGTCTACATGAGTTTGAGATCTAATTCCAAGTGCACCCAAGCTACTGACAATTACATTTCAAATACACAGAGTTTAACAGAGATGGCCAGGAATTGATAATAGATTTTCATCTGAAAACGTCAATTCAAGAACAAAATCAAAAGCTAAAAAAAAAATTTAAAAAATCAGTTCAAACAAGGAGGGAAAATGGAAGAGACGTATTGACATTAGAAGAACATATCTTCGAATGAGAAGGTTCCCTTTTTCATTTGGATTTCAAAAAAAGTAGATTAACCCGAATTTATAAATTCTTCATCTAAAACTAGAATGTCTCAATACAGACATTCTTCATCCAAATTTCTATTGAATTTCTATTGAATATTTTTATTGACTTTCTATTTGAATAATATTTAGATTGGCTTTTCATCCTAGCTCCAGGAAAAGTGTTAAATCTTGAAAATACTCGTAAGTTAGAGTAATCATAGCGTGCCCAGCACTATTGCCAATCTAGTTGTTCAGAATACCAATGTGACCTTGTGTTACAGCACCATCCATGCCCAAAGTGTTTTCTCAATACTTGAACAATAGTTGGAATATTTTGGTAGAATGGGAGAATTTCTTTTTTAAAGAAAACTATAATTCTTTTTTTTAAGTAAGAAGATATTTTTATGAAAATTTTTACAAAACTAAACCTGTATTTTAGTTCAAAATATTTTAACTTAAAATATCACTAAAACTTAGTCCTAATGTAGGACTTCATCAGTCCTAGAATTCTAAGACAGTTCATCCTTTTGCTATGCCTCAAAAACTTTATTAATTGCAATAGTAAACAGTATCTAGGGGGTAGATTAACCTTAGCAAGGTGTTTTAGTTTTTTGGAGTGAGATTCAAAGCTAATATAGACACTAAATCTGTGAGATGAAATAATTTTAAATTTACATGCTTCATGCTTCAGATTTTACTATGAAATACCAGAAGCAGTATTTGATTGAATATCCAAAATACTTCATATAGAGAATTCTGAAGGAAGAAGATTTTTTTAAATTTTCCATTCTGAGAAATTCTTCATTATTGCAAGCCCTGTTGAAGAAGTAAGAAGTTTTAAAACTGGTTCCAGGTTTCCCTCAGGCAGGATCTGTGCAATAAGCTGGTCAGCTCTGTGGCCCCACTGGCTTGCCCTGACACTGTTAAATTCTGTGTCAGTGGGTTTCCTTGGGGAAGTCAATATTTTATTTTTTTTCTGAGCCTTTACTTCCATCTCCCATGGAAAGCAATAAGAAACTAATAAATTCCATATTCTTTAAAATCCAGTGCCTTGGCTGCAGCAGGCATTACCTGAAGGCATTACCTTCTCACACTTGAATTTAACAGCTGTTCTATTCGATTTACATAATACCCAGTTAAAAGGACAAGCAGAGCTCGGCATCATTACATATTTCCAAAATAATTTTTTTTACCATGAGATCAATCAGACATTGGAATAATCTCCCAGGGGAAGTGGTGAATTCCCCTACACTGGTCAGTTTTCAGAGTCAGCTTGACAGGGTGCTGACTCATCTCATTTAAACGATACTGTTACCTTGAGAGGTTGGACTGGATGATCCTTGTGGCCCCTTCCAACCTGGTATTCTATGATTCTATGATTCATTGCCTGCAGCCCTGAGCTGTGTCCCAGTGCATGCCCTGCTGCCCACTCCAGTCCCAGCCCCTGACACCAGTGGTGCAGGGACAGCAGTGGCTGCTCCCACGTCCAGCATGCTGCTTCCTCGCTGGTGGGCACCTGCCATGGGAGCCATCATTTGGCACTGAAAAGATGTCACCTTGTCAGCACATCATCTCTTTAAGGCTGGTTTAGGCATACAGCCTATGTGCAGGTCACAGCAGCAAACATCAGGAGCAGAAATTTGCTACGTACTCAGAGAAGAGAGAGAGGTATAGACAGAAATGCAAATCAGTGCACTTAAACTTGAGGCTCAAAGTGGCAGAAAATAACAAAGGTGCAGTATGAGTCCCTGTGCCCCCTCCTTTTCGACCCCTGCAGTGTTTGTACTGGAGTGCTAGATACTCTCAAAAGCAAATGTTGGATTGCAAAGCTGACATCACCTTATGGGTATTTAAGCTTATAAACAGTGTTAGGTAGTTGCACAAGTCTGGGCCAAGAGTACACAAATTAGTTTTCTTCTCACCATTACAAACATTTTAAATCTTTCAAGAATATTTTTGCCATGCCATTTAGTTTTATTTTTAACCACACTTATTCTAGCCATAATCAACAAATCCCATACTCCACTCTGAGAAGCAACTGATGAGCTCCCAAAACAACATTTAAGCAGTTTAGAAATTAAAACTAATTTAAGTACAATGGCATTTAGAGTATTATGGAGGTGCTGTTCTCATTTCATACTACTTCAGCCTCACAGCTTGGCTAAAGCATCTAGTGTGTTCTGTAGAAATCAGTGTAATGATTCCAATATTAGGAAAAAGCAAAATGAACAACAGGGAATATGATTTAGAGATAGCACATGTCGATTTTAAAATACCATTCTTTTGACTTATGTCCATTCC